>NC_057804.1:150965363-151121763 GCF_018294505.1 Triticum aestivum
TTTTACTTTTAGTTTCTTTAGTGTTGTAAAATAGGACAATAGTTCCTAAATTAATGTCTCTAAATAACTCACTGCCTTAAAAGTTTGGCCCCTAAATAAAATGTTTAAATATTTTATAATTTATAAAAGGCATTTAATTAAATGTTTTAGCTACTGTTTTAATTACATTAGTGCATTGAATTATTTAATAAAAATGTGGTTTCTCCACCAACATTACCTAGGGATTATGTGTCACATCTAGAACATTTTAGTTTTAATATTTGAAAACTTTGGTTGTTTTCCTTTATTTTAAATTGGAATTCGAATCGGTTTTGAACTAACGCGAGTTTCACAACAGTAAGTGAGGTGACGTGGCATCATTAACGTGGAATTACTATAGCCTAATTATCTGGGCGTCACAAACAGTCCGGCCGAAGTATATAGTGCGGCTGTCCTAGGACCCCTTAATCCAGGTTCTTGTCCTACGGACTAAACCCTCTGGTTTATATAGACACCAAAGGGGGCTAGGGTTACATAGAGTGGGTTACAGAGAAGGAGATCTACATATCCGAATTGCCAAGCTTGCCTTCCACGCAAAGGAGAGTCCCATCTGGACACGGGACGAAGTCTTCAATCTTGTATCTTTATAGTCCAAAAGTCCGACCAAAGTATATAGTCCGGCTGTCCGAGGACCCCTTAATCCAGGACTCCCTCAGTAGCCCCTAAACCAGGATTCAATGACGATGAGTCCAGCATGCAGATTGTCTTCGGCATTGCAAGGCGGGTTCCTTCTCCGAATACTCCATAGAAGATTTTGAACACAAAGATCGTGTCCGGCTCTGCAAAATAAATTCCACATACCACCGTAGAGAGCACAATATTCCACAAATCTAATCCGCTGACAACTTTTCATAGCATGACATCATGCCACGGCCCGCTCATTATTCGAAACGTTTTTCACAACCAGCTGCTGCACATATCACGAGGCAGTTTCCTTGGCACGTCTTGTCGAAGTAGAGATTGTGTCCCCTTATCACGGAATTCTCATCAATACTGGTGTGGGTAACCCAACCGTGCCATCAATCGTGGTGCTTTG
Source organism: Triticum aestivum (assembly GCF_018294505.1). Taxonomy (NCBI): domain Eukaryota; kingdom Viridiplantae; phylum Streptophyta; class Magnoliopsida; order Poales; family Poaceae; genus Triticum; species Triticum aestivum. Next base: position 150,966,439 of record NC_057804.1, read on the forward strand.
GGGAATAAGCGATCCTAACGGGCAAGTGGGGAGGCGCATAGTTTCTACCGCCTTTATAAAGAGATAGGGATTCCCCTTCTTCACCCACGCCTTCTTCCTCCTTCGCTCATCCATTCTCGCACACTCGAGCTCCAGCGCCCAAGTTCTCACCTTCTCCGTAAAGCCATTCCAGACATGTTCGTAGCGGGAGACAAGTGGATGGCCTCCTCCGTTACAGAGGAGGACATCACGAAGCTCCAGGAGGCCAGATACTTGGCCGTAGACATCGCGCACCGGCTCCCGGACGCAGGGCAGATCGTCCCTACTCCGGAACCCCACGAGAGGGTTGTGTTTCTCACCCACTTCATCCGCGGACTGGGATTTCCCCTCCACCCATTTGTCTGCGAGATCATGTTCTATTATGGGCTGGATTTCCATGATCTAGCCCCCAATTTCATCCTCAACATCTCGATGTTTATCGTTATGTGCGAGGCTTTCCTCCGCATCAGGCCCCACTTTGGCCTGTGGCTGAAGATCTTTAACGTGAAGCCGAAGATAGTGGTCGGCCAGCAAGCGGAGTGCGGAGGCGTCATGGTGGGCAAGATGCCCGACGTCACCTGGCTCAAAGGTTCCTATGTGGAGACCGTGAAGGGGTGGCAATCGGGGTGGTTCTACATCACCAAGCCGCGCGACTCCAACTAGGCGGCGGCCCTCGAATTTCGATCTGGCATCCCCATGCGGCTTACCTCCTGGAAAAGGAAGGGTTTAGCCTGGGGTGAGCCAGCGGAGCCGACCGGACTCCAGAACTGCATCAAGAATATGATAAAAAGAAAATCCAGCTTGTCAACATGGTCCAGGTCATGCTCTTCCGCCGGATCATCCCGTGTCAAAGACGGGCATTCAATATGTGGGAGTTTGACCGGCCGAACACCAGACGCTGCAAGAGCTCTTTGACACGATGCACAAAGACGTCTGGAAGGTGTTGTTCAAGGCCGCCGAGGTACCTCCTCCCATTACCGAAGATCGCGGGCTCCGCACAAAGCGCCCCGCCAATCCGGTAAGTTCTCTATGTTTTACAAGATGCTCCTTCCCCCAGTATATTCATGAAAGGAATCTAAGCCTTCCCACCAATTTAATAGGACTGGGTGGCGACAGCGAAGCGGATCGACTGCCCAGCTCCACTACCTAAAGATCCAACGACGGCTGTCCTAACCGAGATGCTGTTTCCGGCGCCCTATGAGGTGCCGGAGAAGAAGGCCAAGAAGAAGGCCACGGGGACCAGGAAAGGTCTCCGACGCAAGGTGGTGTCGGACTCATCGTCCGAAGACACTGAGGCGCACTCCTCCAACAAAAACGAGGAGGAGGAAGAGGAAAACCCTCCCCCCCAAACCGAGGGGGAGAAGAAAAGGAAGGCCGCCCCATCTGGGGAGGCCGAAGGGTCCAAGAAGGGAAGGACCCTCCCTCTGGACCACTCCATGACTGTCGCCTATACCGACGAGGAGTGGCTGCCCAGGGACAAGCCCCTGGCAAAGTCGTAAGTATACATATACCATAATGCTTCCGACACGTCTTGCTTTATTGCTTCTTATCATGTTGAATATGATCGTGTAGTCCGTCCAAAGCCTGCATAGACTTATCCTCCTCGGATGGGTCTTTGAGTGCGTCGGCGATGAACAACGACTCGTTCCCGACGGCCACCACCCCCCGGCCTGCGGACAACACTGAGGTGTTGTCCGAAAGGTTACCGGGCCAGGGGGAGATAGTTCTGGAGGCGCCCCAAGGAAAAATCCCCAACGCCGGGCACATGGGGGGGAAGACCCCCATGGATTCTGATGAGGGGGGCCGCAACAAGTTTGGCCCCCATCCGGATACTGCGCCGGAACCTCCAGTGGTTCCAGACTCAGTCAGGCAGCCCCTCGCTAAGGAGGGCGAGCCGTCCGTGCCGATGACCTCTGTCCATGCAGAGGCATCGGACAACTTGTTGGAAACGCTTCATGGCGCTTCCATTGATGAAGAACAGAGTACGGTGATTGCGAAGGTTCGGTGCGCCAAAAGCAGATTGACCGAAGCCTGCGCCAGCCTCCTAACAGGCTTTGAGGTAAGTAATTAAATTATGAAAGAATATCACAGTATAGACAGTAGCCCCTGATGCTCTTTTTGGTGTTCGGAAAGAAAGGCCGAACAGAGGATCAAATAACCTCCATAGGAGTCTAATCATATTATGTCTATGTGTATAAGCAGGCGTCACTGCTGGCCGCTGCCGCCCGTACTGCGGAGGTCTCCGGACTGAAGCGGGACCTGGGGCGGGCCGAGGAAGAGCTCAGCCTCGTGAAGAGGCAGCTCGAGGAGAACAAAGGTAAGTGATACCCCGTCTGAATGTCATATAAAGGAAAAATTATTGATGCTAATAGAAGCATCATGAATATAATACGGGCCACGACCGAAGTGGCGACCCTTAAGAAGGCGCTTTCCGAGGCCGAAGACAAAGCGGCCAAGGAGCGCACCGAGTGTGTGAAACAAGAGGCTCGGGTTGATGAGGTCCAGCAAGAGCTCTAGGACTTCGTCAAAAAATTCGAGTCCTTGGAGCGTGACTGTCGGAGTAATGGGCCACGGGTAGGCTAACCCGAGGCCCAGAACATCTCAAGACATCGGGGTAGGCCGCACCCCTCAGGCCGAGTCCCAGGAGCGACTCCAGGATATGCCGAGTCCCAGGCGGCGACTCCCAGATAAGCCGACTCCAAGCTGGCGACTCCCAGGGAAGCCGACTGTGGAGAGTCGGCCCAAGACTCCTCCCTTATCCAGAAGTACGATGCGGGGTACGGTTGCAGCATGGCCGTTTCCCCCCTTCCTACGAAGGGCCGACATGGCTACAGTAAGCCGTACCACTGGAAGATCTCCGGTGAGATACGGCACTGTTGCCATGTCTGCCCTGATCTCAGCCATAGTACGCAGTGCACTGTGCCCACAACGCCGGCCTGTATGACCCGAAGGCGGCAGGTCCGCCTGTCAGTGAGAGGGCCGAAGCTGGCCTGGGCAACCCAAAGACGGGCACATGGGAGTCGCCCCCCTGGAGTCGGCTTACTCCTCCGGGGCCCCACGAGCCATTAATCAGATAAGATAGGGAATGGCGACAGTGATCGCCCGATAGACGGCGGCACTGTTGCCACGACCCGATGACCGAGCCTATGTCATCAAGGGTGCCGCTATAGTATCAAGCCTGTCTGCGGGACCCGCCGGTCGGCAGGCCCCAGAAGCCGGCAGGAAGGACGGCGGCCTGAGAGACAGACGGCTGGGACCCGCGCCCAGCCGGATTACTATTGTACCCCCGGGGGCAGGCCTATATAAACCCCCCGGGGCACCCATGCAAAGGGTTCGGATCTAGAGAGGAAGATAGACCAGATAGCCCAGGGAGGAGAGAGCTAGCCTTGCCCTCTCCTACCTCCCAAAACAGCTCTAGGAGCACCATTGTAGTTACCTTGCTTTAGTGATTATGCGGAGACCCCACAGAGCAGCAGCAGGGGTGTTATCTCCTAGGAGAGCCCTGAAGCTGGGTAAGTTCCGCCGGCGTGCATGTCTTCGCCTCATCCCGCTTCCAGGCACCGGCGACGTTCTACTCGCTCCCACCATGATAAGCCATCCTTTGGCATATGTCGTATCCAACCCCCGACATTTGGCGCCCACCATGGGGTGAGGTGCACCGTCATCCGGAGATCTGCTCTGGACGGGAACCCTGTTCCTCCCCGGCGAGCACAGCCAGCCCGGCACGCCGGACGGCGTCTGTGCCGACGCGCTGTGCGGCGCTGAGATCGCCTGTGCAGCCAGCTGCCTCGCCGATCTTATCGGCGAGGTTTGCCTCTCCGACGAGCCTGCGCTCGACGCAGGCACGGGTGGCCCCGAGAGCCCCCTCGCGGGCCTCCTCGACCAACTCCACGTTGCTGGCGAGCCTGCCGCGGACCTGGAGGCCATAGGATCCACCGACCCGATGCTGGTCGACTCTGACACCGCGTCGCTCGACGCGTTCCCCACCAACATGGTGATCTATGACGAGCCGCTCTCGTACGCGGGGAGTGGCGGAAGCACCGTCACTGAGGTCCTCGTCCTCGAGCACGGCGAGCGCTCCGGCGAAGGAGCGCATGACCTGTTTGACGCGGCCCTGCGAGACCTTGCGGCGCCGATTCCGGAAGATGCCGACGCCGGGACGCTGGAGGCGCTCCGCCTTCAGCTCATCGAGGGAACGAAGAAACTGGCAAGCATGAGGCGCTTGTCAGAAGCTTACCAACGAGAAATGGATCGCGCCGTAGGCGGCTCGCCGGCTCCAACCGGGCCTAGCCGCCTAGGCGCGGTCCGACAGCGCGGCGCGGCAATCGCCAACCACTTTGGGGCTTATCGCCCCGTGTATGCCACGCCCGCAGAGAATATCCATGCCGCCCAGGCGGCAGCAGACGAGCTCGACAACTTCGAAGGCGAAGAGCGCCGCATAATGACGGAGCAAGTTCAGCAGCTCCTCGACGCAGCTGCCGCGCAGAATAACGCGGACTGCCGCACCGAGGCGCCGCAGCACCAAAACGATGACCCACCACCTCGCCGAGACCAAGGTGCGACGTCTCGAACACCGACTGGCGGGGCCCGTGGGAAGAAGGACAAGGAGCCGGCTGCCAGCCGCAGTCGGACTCACATCACCATCGAGCGCGACCAAGACGGCCGCCCTAGAGCGGTGGAACGGTGGGACGACTACCTACCTCCCCCTCCTCGCAGAGAAAGATGAGTCTCCCCGCCGCCCGTGGAACATCTCACTCTCGGTGACCGCCTTGGCCGCCGAGAGGGAGTCGGAGAGAACGACGCCGCCACCGGATCGACCGACTCCACCGATCCCTGGCGCTGGAAGAAGAAGACGAGTTGGGTCCCCCCTGCTTTGGACCCCGCATCCGGGACGAGCCCTTTCCCAAAGGATTCACGCTCCCCCGAGACATGCCCAAATATACCGGCACCGTGAAGCCGAAAGATTGGCTGATCGACTACTCCACGGCCGTGAACATCACGAATGGCAACAAGCATGTTGCCGTAAGATACGTCCTGCTCATGCTCCAGGGCTCAGCCCGAACGTGGTTAAATAGTCTGAAGCCTCGCAGTATCAATAGCTGGGTCGACTTCGCCGAGGCTTTCGTCCGCAACTTCACGAGCACGTACAAGCGACCTCCCAAGCCACGCCAGCTCTCCTTGTGCGTGCAACGCCCTGACGAGTCTACTCGCGACTACCTCACGCGATGGGGCGAACTCCGGAACTCCTGCGAGGGCGTGCACGAGGTGCAGGCCATCGAGTACTTTACTACAGGGTGCAGAGAAGGCACCCTCCTCAAGCACAAGCTTCTTTGTGACGAGCCGGAGACCCTCGAAGAGCTGCTGATCACAGCGGACAAGTACGCCACGGCCGATTCCTCCATGAAGGCGGAGATTCGGGTCAGCACAACTGGCAAAGTCGCCCCTCAGGTCCCAAGAACTCCGGATGGAGACACCAGTCGGCGGCAACAACAGAATGACCAGAAGCGCAAAGCCTCGCAGCCGACTTCCAGCAGTCGGCAAGTGGCGACGGCAGAGGACCAGCAGCTGGAGGGACCACCTCCGGCAAAGCGGCAGAAGAGCGCCAAGTCCAACTGGCTGCCGGCTTTCTCCTATGAGCAGACCCTAGACGGTCCCTGCAAGTTTCACAGCGGCGCGAAGCCGTCAAACCACACCACCAGGAAATGTCACTGGCTGACCAGAATCGCCAAGGGGGACGGCCTGCTCCCTCCCGCTCCTGCTGGGCCGCCTCCTCCACCCCCTCCCCAGCAGCCGGCTGTCAGGCCAGTCGGCGCGATACAAGACAAGTTCCCAGATGAGCACGGAGTCTATGTGGTGTTCACCAGTGTAGCGGATGACCGGAGCAGCAGGCGCCAATAGCAGCAAGAAGTGAACGCGGTTGCATCAAGCACTCCAGAGTTCATGCATTGGTCCGAGAAGCCTATCAGTTGGAGCAGAGTTGATCACCCAGAGGTGATGCCGAGTCCAGGCTCCTACGCCTTGGTCTTAAGCGCCAGGCTCGCCACAGATAGGCGGGCCGCTCGCTTTTCGTGAGTACTGATAGACGGAGGCAGCAGTATCAACATCCTGTACAAGGATACAATGGAGAAATTAGGAATCAAGCGAAGACAGCTTCAGAGCAGCCGGACTGTGTTCCACGGAATCGTCCCTGGCCTTTCCTGCTCTCCAATCGGCAAGATCCTGATAGATGTCCTCTTCGGAGACAAAGATCATTTCCGCCGAGAGACAATTTGGTTTGAGGTGGTGGACCTTGAGAGCCCATATCATGCACTGCTTGGCCGACCCGCCTTGGCCAAGTTCATGGCGGTCCCCCACTACGCCTACCTCAAGATGAAGATGCTGAGTTCCAAGGGAATCCTGACCGTGTCCGGCGACTATAGGAAGTCGTCTGCTTGCGCGACCGAAAGCAGTCGGCTGGCCGAATCCTTGGTGATCGCAGCTGAGAAGCGGCTCCTTGATCGGGTCGTGGCAATTGCCGGCAAGCATCCCGAGTTATCGCCCGACCCCAAGGAGTCGGAAGCAGAAGGATCATTCAAGCCGGCCAGAGAAACAAAGAAGATACCGTTGGACCCGGAGCACCCGGAGAGGTACGCTGTCATGGGCACAGGCCTTGACAGCAAATAGGAAGGCGAGCTCGTCGATTTTCTTCGTCAGAATCGCGACATCTTCGCATGGTCCCCCAAGGACATGCTGGGTGTCCCGACGGAATTTGCCGAGCACAAATTACACATCCGATCTGACGTGAAGCCCGTCAGGCAGCCCTTGCGCCGCCTGTCAGAAGAAAAAAGAAGAGTTGTTGGAGAAGAAATAGCCCGGCTCCTTGCAGCCGGCTTCATCATGGAAGTATTTTTTCCAGAGTGGCTAGCAAACCCAGTACTGATGCTAAAGAAGAACAAGCAGTGGCGGATGTGCATTGATTACACGAGCCTCAACAAAGCCTGCCCCAAGGACCCATTTGCTCTGCCAAGGATTGATCAGGTGATAGACTCCATAGCCGGATGCGAGCTGTTGAGTTTCCTAGATGCATATTCAGGATATCATCAGATCAAGCTGAACCCCGGCTGACAGGCTGAAGACCGCCTTCATCACGCCGTTTGGAGCCTTCTGCTACCTGACCATGACGTTCGTCTTGAGAAACGCTGGCGCCACCTTTCAGCGTTGCATGCAGAAGTGCCTCCTGAAGCAACTCGACAGAAATGCCCATGTCTATGTGGATGACGTGGTGGTGAAGACAGAAAAGCATGGAACCTTGCTGGAGGACCTCAAGGAAACATTTGAGAATCTGCGCCGATTCCAGATCAAGCTCAACCCAGAGATGTGCGTTTTCGGAGTGCCATCCGGCCAGCTCCTCGGTTTCCTGGTCTCTGAACGCGGCATAGAGTGCAATCCAGTAAAGATCAAGGCCATCAAGAGGATGGAGGCACCCAGACGACTGTTAGATGTGCAGAAGTTCACCGACTGTTTGGCATCCATCAGCCGATTCATCAGTCGACTGGGCGACAAAGCTCTCCTCTTGTATCAGCTCATGAAGAAGACGACCTTCTTTGAGTGGACTCCCAAGGCGGACGAGGCTTTTCTCCAGCTTAAGAAGATGTTGACTACTCCCCCTGTGCTGGCGGCTCCGACTCCCAAAGAGCCCATGCTCCTATACGTTGCCGCCACCAGCCGAGTAGTCAGCACGGTCATTGTAGTCGAGCGCAAGGAGGAAGGCAAGGCACTACCCGTCCAGAGACCGGTATATTACTTGAGCGAGGTGTTGTCGACCTCCAAGCAGAACTACCCCCATTACCAGAAGATGTGCTATGGCGTGCATTTTCCCCCCAAGAAATTGAAGCCTTACTTCCAGGAGCATCCAATCACCGTGGTCTGCACAGCTCCACTGGCCGAGATCCTTGGAAGCCGAGATGCTTCTGGCCGGGTGGCCAAATGGGCCATCGACCTGGCTCCCTACACCATCTACTACGAGCCCCGCACCGCCATCAAGTCACAAGCACTGGCCGATTTCCTCGTCGACTGGGCCGAGACCTAGTATCTGCCGCCAGCGCCCGACTCCACCCATTGGCGGATGCACTTCGACGGCTCCAAGATGCGCACCGGCCTAGGAGCCGGCGTCGTCCTCACTTCCCCCAAGGGCGAAAAGCTCATATATGCGCTACAAATCCACTTCGCCGCCTCCAACAACGTGGCCGAGTACGAGGCGCTCATCCACGGGCTCCGACTTGCCAAAGAAGTCGGCATTCGCCGGATCCTGTGTTATGGCGACTCTAACTTGGTGGTCCAGCAATCATCTGGCGATTGGGACGCCAAGGACGCAAATATGGCGAGCTACCGTTTCCTCGTCCAGCAACTCAGTGGATACTTCGAGGGGTGCGAGTTCCTTCACATGCCAAGGAACGACAACGACCAAGCAGACGCCTTGGCACGAATCGGCTCCACCCGCCAGGCAATACCATCTGGTGTCGCCCTCCGGAGCCTCCTCGAGCCTTCTATCAAGCCGTCACCAGAATCGGATTCAATCTATGTGCCGGCTCCGCCTGAGGAGGATGGATCCAACTCCAAGAAACATACAGTCGAAGCCTGCCCGGGGACTTCAGAACCCGGCCCGGGGACTGCAGTAGCAAGATCGAAGACCCAGAGCTCGGCCCGGGGACTGCTCCAGTCGGCCCCGGGACCTTGTCAAATCAGCAAGCGGCTGCAGACCCCAACCCGCCGCCTCCCAGCCCGGCCGCCCTCATCCAAGTCGCACTAGTGGCAGTTGAAGAAATAGCAGCACCTTCATGGGCCCAGCCCATCCTTAGATTCTTAGTAAATAGAGAGTTGCCAACTGACGAAATCTTGGCTTGGCAAGTGCAACACCGAGCAGCAGCCTACACCATAGTCAACAGAGAGCTGGTCAGGCACAGCGTTACCGGCGTTTTCCAACGCTTCATCGAAGCAGAGCAAGGTCAGGCAATACTCAGAGACATCCACGAAGGCGAGTGCGGTCACCACGCGGCCTCAAGGGCACTCGTCGCCAAAGCCTTCCGGCATGGTTTTTTCTGGCCAACCGCTCTGGAAGAGGCCAAAGAGTTAGTCCAAAAGTGCAAAGGGTGCCAGATTTTTCATTCCAAGCCACTTCAGCCGGCTTCCGCACTCAAGACTATCCCCATCGCCTGGCCCTTTGCAGTTTGGGGCCTGGACATGGTGGGACCATTCAAGACGACACGGGGTGGCTTGACTCACCTACTTGTCGCAGTGGACAAGTTCACCAAGTGGGTGGAGGTGAAACCCATCAAGAAATTAAATGGTCCGACTGCAGTGACCTTCATCGCTGATATCACGACTCGGTACGGCATCCCACACAGCATCGTCACCGACAATGGCACGAATTTTGCCAAAGGCGCCTTGGCCCGTTTCTGCACGACACAGGGCATCCGACTGGACTTAGCATCCGTTGCCCACCCGCAGTCAAACGGCCAGTTGGAGCGAGCAAACAGCCTCATCTTATCCGGCATGAAGCCTCGACTCGTCACACCGCTGGAGCGATCTGCCGGCTGTTGGCTCGAGGAGCTACCAGCCGTCCTCTGGAGTCTGCGCACGACTCCAAACAAGTCAACCGGCTTCACACCGTTCTTCCTCGTCTATGGCGCCGAAGCCGTCATCCCAACGGACATAGAGTTCGACTCCCCGCGAGTCACCATGTACACCAAGGAAGAAGCAGAAGAAGCATGTCAAGACGACGTCGATCTGCTGGAAGAGGGCCGGCTGTTGGCACTCAGCCGGTCCAGCATCTACCAGCAGAGTCTGCATCGATACTACAACAGGAAGGTCAGGCCAAGATCTTTTCAAGAAGGCGACCTTGTGCTCCGGCTGATCCAGCGAACAGCCGGCCAGCACAAGCTATCGACACCTTGGGAAGGCCCCTTCATCGTCAGCAAGGTGCTAGGGAACGACGCCTACTATTTGATCGACGCCCAGAAGCCTCGAGCGCGCAAGATGGACGATTCCGGCAAAGAGACAGAACGCCCGTGGAATGCAAATCTTCTTCGAAGATTTTACAGCTGATGTAGTATGTATCACACTACCCCTTTGTATTAAAGTACTAAGACTTCGGGCCCCCCGAGACGAGCTCGGGGACTGCCCTTTTGGTTATCTGTACGATAAGAATTATGCCTCCAAGTACATTACTTTCATTACAAGCCGCTTGGCACCGGGCCTGACCAGTCGGCCCGGGGACTCGCCGCCTTGCGCTATGAGAAGCCTCCAGCAGTCAGACAAGTAGTGTGCGGTGCCCAATCCGCCTCCTGGCAAAGCCGCAGCTCGCAGAGCGACTGTGAGGCAGGCAGGAGTGAGGAAGAACGGGCACCCACATGAAAAATGGCTAAGGACCTAAAGCACGAACATAGCATAAGGCGGCCTCCATCATTTCTGAAGCGGAAGGCCAACTCATGAGTAGCCGGCTCGCCGTCTTCATTTAGCCTCTATTAAGGACGGCCGACTCTTGGGTAGTCGACATGTCGCTTGCTATCCGACTTGCTAAAGAAACTCTAAACGGCCAAGTCCTTGCCTTCCCAAAGTAGCCAAGCACTTGACCCAGCGACAGTCCGCCGAGCGGCTATTCGACTAACAAGGAAGCGACTAAGGGAAGGCGGCAAAAGGAAAAGCCTAAAAGAGCAGTAAGCAAGGAAAGACAGAAAGCAGATTAATATTTACATAGGCCCTTGGCCGAATCTTCGAATAGAAGTTCAAGATACACCCCGCGGGTGGAATTGTTCGAATCTAACAAAGTTTCCAAAAGATTACTAAAACAGACAAGCAAGAAAGGCTGCCTAGGAGGCGGCATCTGGGATCGGAGGGTCGGAGGAGACGGCGGTGTCAGGCGCCGGGGCAGTCGGCTGGGCGGTCTTGGTTTGATCGCCCCCAGCGGCAGTCGCCTTCTCTCGACGCGGCTCGTTGCTGGAGGTGCGTTCGAGCTGAGGCTGGCCGCCTGCTCTGTCTTCTAGCACCTCTGCCTCGCCTTCGGCCTCCACCTCCTCCTCCTCCTCGGTGCTGGAGTCGATCACCTCCGCCAAGTCCTCGCCATACTCCGTGTTCATCCCGAACCACTCTGGCGGCACTTCCTCGCCGCCTTCAGCCTGCTCGGGGACGAAGACGCTGGTGTCCGTATACTCAGCGATGGCCGCCGCACGCTCTATGAGGGCGCCCTCCACGGCCTCCAGCTCGGCCTGGGCCTCTGACCGGAACGCGGCCAGACGGTCCAGATCCAGCCCTGGATACCACGCCTTGACAAACTCCAAAGCCCGGCACGCTCCGGCCCGGGCCGAGGAGCCCTTCCAGGCCTCAAGACGGCCGACAGCGACCTCCAGCCAGTCGGCAGTACAACTGGCGGTGCGCAGAGCCGGCATGCCTGGCCATAAGGCGGCAACCGCCTGGGCGCCGGCACGCTGAAGCCGGCGCACCAGCCGGCAAGCCGGACGGAGACGGGCTTCAATGCTCAGAAGCTGCTCATCGACGGTTTGGGGGGCATTGGCGGCGATCTCCTCACCATTCGCCGTTCGCGCCTCACGAGCAGCCTCGATGGCCAGAGGGACCACCTGCGAGTGACCAGGGAAGAAGTCTGCCAAGACAAAAAAGAAGAAAGTCGAAAAATCAGAAGTTGGCCCGACACATAGTTGGAAGTGCGAAGAAGCGAAAGAAACGTACCATCCACAATATCCTCAATCTCGTGGAAGCCGGAGGTCAACATTGCCTCCCTATCAGTCCAGGAGGAACGCTCGCTCTCGAACTCGGCCAGGATAGCGGCTTCCTTCTTCTCGGCCTCGTCCTGCGCCTTCTTGAGCATCTCCTTCTGCTCGGCCAGCTGCGCCGCCAGCAGGTCGCGCTCTGTGGCGAGCCTGTCACATTCCTCCTCCTTGGCACGATGGGCGGTATTGGCCTCGCCCAACTGCTCCCGAAGAGCGGCGTTGGCCCCTAAAGAACAAAAAAGAGACACAAGTAAGTCGTCAGCAAGAAGGTCGCCGGAAGATCCGGCCCGACTGCTTAGCAGTCGGCCCGAATCTCAGGGACTACAGCCCGCGGGCGCGCTAGCGCGCCCCCGCGAAGACAGAAGAACAAGAAAAAGAAGAAGTCGTCAGCAAAAAGATCGCCAGGAAGATCAGGCCCGACTGCTCAGCAGTCGGCCCGAATCTCGGGGACTATAGCCCGCGGGTGCGCCAGCGCGCCCCCGCGAGGGAGAGAGGGAAAAAACTTACTCCGGCTTTCTGATAAGTCGGCAGTCCGCTTGTTCAACTCCTCAACATTGCGGTTGAAGGCAGTGACGTGGAGGTTGTGATACTCCTGGAACAAGTCATTAAAGACAAAGTTAGTATTTGGAACTCGCAAGAGGGAGTTCCGAACCGCCTGCTCAGCAGCCGGCCCGGAACTCGGGGACTTCACCCAGTGGGTGCGCTGGCGCGCCCCCACAGAGGAAAACAAGAATCAAAAAGAGAAGAAACTTACCCGAACAGACGTTCACGCGGCCAGATGCGCCCTGGTGCAGGCTTGAAGGGCGTCGCCTTCAGCACGTAGCTTCGCCTGGACATCCAGAAGCAGTTGATTCAGCGGCCCGGTGCCGCCTCCATGCACCCACACTGTGGGCACGGCGCTTGTGGCCTCGGCATCTAGGGTTGCCGAACTGGCAGCGCCGGCTTGCCAAGGTCGCGGCGCCGAGGTCGCCCTCTCAAGACGGTGACACACCGGCAAGGCGACTTGGAGAAGCAGCCGCGCTTCAACCTCGTCCATGGCCGGCGGCTTCGACGGATCCTCCGGCTGTTTGCCGTGCGGCCTCCCAGACGGCGGTGGAGGCGGCGGCGGCACGAGAGCATCCGACATGGAGGCCTCGCCGCTCTCCTTCTCCGCGATGGGGTTCTCGGCGCCGGCTCCCCCGGTCTGCCCCGTGAACTCCGGAGGCGGCGGTGCAGACGATAGTGGGGGGACGAGCATCGCCGATCGGCGACGCGCGGCCTCCTGGCGCGCCGTCTCGCCGCAAGGGTGGCTTCGGCGTCATCCAACTTTTTCTGGGCGGAGGCGGCCGCCCTGTCGGCCTCCGCCTTCTCCAAACGCGCGGCCTCCTCCTCCTCGCGCTTCTCCCGCGCATTCCGCTCCGTCGCCTCCCGGAGGTCGGCGGCAGGGTCGGGCCGCCGAGTATTGGCGGATGTCTCTGCCGACCCGATGAAGGAGGGGACGGCGACTCTCTCAAGGGAAAGATGGGCCCTGAAGAAGAATGGAGGGAGTATATAAACGAAGACTTGGACAAGAATTAACGAAGAAAATAAAAGAGCGTAAAGACTTACGCGGATACTAGCGACGACTTTCTCACTTCCCTTCGGAAGCGGTTGGCCTTCGCGGCCGCCTCCTCTCGTCTGGTCGCGGCGGCCGCCCCCTTGAACTTCTTCAACTTGCCGCCAGGCGCACTCGGCCTGGCGTGACGCCTCTTCACACCGCCTCGGCCGGCGGAGGAGCCGGCGCCTGACGGGCCGATCCTCAGCTGGTGGCGCGGAGCGACTTCGCCTTCGGCATCATCATCAGGCCAGTCGGCGAAGGTTGCCGAGGGCCTGAAGTCGCCTTCTGCTCCTCCTCCCCCGCCTTCGGCGTCGGCTTCCATCGCCGCCGCCCCCAAGTCGGGGTCATCAACGTCGCTCTCCGCGCGGTCGGGAACATACTCGCGGGGCTGCCTCGTGGCGCCGGCGGCAGGCTGCATAAGAGGATTCTAGTTCAGAAGAAATTAGCAAGAGTCAGAAGCCGGAGTCGGCTGCGGAAAAAAGACAAAACAATAGGGAGACGCGACTTCCCCCGGTGGAGGGTTGTCGTGCGAGTACGGCTCCTTGCCGAACTGCCAGTCCTCCTCGAACTCGCAGTGCGCGATGTAATTCACCATGTTTGCCACCTTCTTGCGGGGCATCTCCTTGGTGCTCATCCGACTTGGGTCCCGGAGGCCGCTCATCTGACAGATCAGGTGAGGCCGGCCTTGGAGTGGGAGAACTCGGCGCGCCATGAAGGCGGCCAGCAAGTCGGCCCCGACGAGTCCCTCCGACTGCGTCAAGACCCGGAGTCGCGCCATGGCGGCGGCTCCGGCGAGAGTGAGCGACTTGACTCGGTGTGACCAGCTGGGGAGCCTCCTAGTTAGGGGGGCGGCGTAGTAGGGCGGCAGGTTGACCCAGTCGCCGTCGGTGGCGAGATTCTTCACGTAGAAGTATGAGCGCTGCCACATCTTCACTGACTTGATCAACGTGATGGGAGGGAAAGGATTGTCTGCCGTCGAGCGCCGCAACGCGATGTAGGTGCCGCACTGAGCCGGCATGCCGGCGACATGCGTGCCGAGCTTAGAAGAGAACAATTCTCCCCACAGCTCGATGGTGGGGAGAACGCCAAGGAAACCTTCGCACAGAGTGGCGAAGGCGGAGAGCAGCACCACTGTATTCGGAGTGAGGTGGTGCGGTTGAAGGCTGTGGAACTCCAAGAATGAGCGGAAGAAGCCGCTCGCCGGCAGCCCCAGGCCGCGCATAAGGTGCAAGCGGAAGATAACCCGCTCGCCCTCCTCCGGCGCCGGCCGGATCTCCCCCTCCGGCGCGGCGCGGGCGCGCACGAGGTCCGCGCTGGGGAGACGGCGTGTCCGGCGAAGGAATTCGATGTGTTCATCTTCCACTTCCGAGCCGTCCCAGAAGCCAGAACGCATGGCGGAGGCCGCGGCGGAGGAAGAGCTCATCGCCGTAGGGTGGTGCGTTCTTGCTCAATGGTGGAGGCAGGAGGAAGAGAGGGCAAGATGAGGCGGGGGAGCGGGGAAGAATGGCGCGCGTGCTATGCCGCTCCGCTCCCCCCGCCTATTTATAGCCCGGTGGGCTGAGAAGCCGAGGGGGCGGGCGTGGGATTAACTGCGCACGGCGCTCACGCCGCCCCACCATTTACCCCACAAAGTTACTGCGCGCAGTAACAACGTGGGGACGCCAACCATCCTCGGCCGCAACGGATCCGTTCGTGTGCCGAGGCGCGGTAGTGGTGGGCCCCGCCTGACGGCCCGTCCCGTCGCGCGCGTGGGCAGGCAGACTATTCTCCCCACGTGGCGCCGCGCGATAGGACCGCCCTTATGGCTGCAGGGAAGCGTATCAGGCACGCCGCCTGGCTTCCCGCCGCAACTTTCGAACTGAGGCTCTTCACCGAAGCTCCGACTTTCGACAGTCGGCCCAAGGGAAGACGGCAGCCGAGTCCCAGAGTCTGCACTTTTAAAAAGGTTGAAGCTGTTGAAGCCCCACAATGCAGCGACCGCAGGGTTTCACCAGCTTCGGGGACTACTGTCGGAGTAATGGGCCACGGGTAGGCTAACCCGAGGCCCAGAACATCTCAAGACATCGGGGCAGGCCGCACCCCTCAGGCCGAGTCCCAGGAGCGACTCCAGGATATGCCGAGTCCCAGGCGGCGACTCCCAGATAAGCCGACTCCAAGCTGGCGACTCCCAGGGAAGCCGACTGTGGAGAGTCGGCCCAAGACTCCTCCCTTATCCAGAAGTACGATGCGGGGTACGGTTGCGGCATGGCCGTTTCCCCCCTGCCTACAAAGGGCCGGCATGGCTACAGTAAGCCGTACCACTGGAAGATCTCCGGTGAGATACGACACTGTTGCCATGTCTGCCCTGATCTCAGCCACAGTATGCAGTGCACTGTGCCCACGACGCCGGCCTGTACGACCCGAAGGCGGCAGGTCTGCCTGTCAGTGAGAGGGCCGAAGCCGGCCTGGGCAACCCGAAGACGGGCCCGTGGGAGTCGGCCCCCCTAGAGTCGGCTTACTCCTCCGGGGCCCCACGAGCCATTGATCAGATAAGATAGGGAATGGCGACAGTGATCGCCTGATAGACGGCGGCACTGTTGCCACGACCCGATGACCGAGCCTGCGTCATCAAGGGTGCCGCTACAGTATCAAGCCTGTCCACGGGACCCGCCGCTCGGCGGGCACCAGAAGCCGGCAGGAAGGACGGCGGCCTGAGAGACAGACGGCTGGGACCCGCGCCCAGCCGGATTACTATTGTACCCCCGGGGGGTAGGCCTATATAAACCCCCCGGGGCACCCATGCAAAGGGTTCGGATCTAGAGAGGAAGATAGACCAGATAGCCCACGGAGGAGAGAGCTAGCCTTGCCCTCTCCTACCTCCTGAAACAGCTCCAGGAGCACCATTGTAGTTACCTTGCTTTAGTGATCATGCGGAGACCCCACAGAGCAGCAGTAGGGGTGTTATCTCCTAGGAGAACCCTGAAGCTGGGTAAGTTCCGCCGGCGTGCATGTCTTCGCCTCATCCCGCTTCCAGGCACCGGCGACGTTCTACTCGCTCCCACCATGATAAGCCATCCTTTGGCATATGTCGTATCCAACCCCCGACAGTGACTCCAAGACGCAAGAGTCCGAGCTTGCGAAGGCCCTCCAGAGCACCCAAGACACCAATGCCGAAGCCCAAAAGGCCCTCCAGGAGAATCAGGCGGCCAAGAAGATAGCAGCGGTTAAGGCATTCATTATGCAAAGCAAGCATGTGAAGGAGACTTTCCTTTTACTTACCCGAATTCGGAGCTCTCCAAGAGCATTCATAGATCTGCCGCATAGCATCTCTGATGCCGCAGAGTTCTACCGAGATGAGGAAGGGAGCTCGAACATCCGATGCCCTTGAGCGACCAGTTGAACAACTGGTCGAACTTCACAAGGTGGCCGAACTGGCCATGAAGGACCTCATAGTCCGGCTGTGGCCTGGTGAGCCCCTGCCCGACAGCTACTTCGCCCTTGTCAAGCGGATGGTGAATGCCTGTCCGCGGCTTGAAGTCATTAAGCGGTCCGTCTGCATTGAAGGTGCACGTAGGGCCTTGGCCCATGTGAAAGTGCACTAGGCGAAGATGGATGCCGAGAAACTGGTGACAGCGGGGCCGCTTAAGGGCAAGGAGCATCGCCACCCCGAACAGTACTATGACAATGTCATGAAGGGTGCCCGCCTTGTGGCGGATGAATGTGCTAAGGATGTAATATTTGAATGAATGTACTCATATCATCATGTACTATGAAAACGAGTTCATGTGCGCTATATGGCACTTGTTGATTTAAAATATTACCTTCTGTGCGGCCGTTTATAAAATCTTGAGAGTTGGCCAGTCATTGGCTTCTGCCCCCATGTAACTAGTACTGGGGTGTTCGGGATAAATATAAACAATCTTTATCCAATTTTTTGGTCCTTTTAAGGAGGTGTGTAGCACAGCGAACAAGGCAATCGGACTATACAACTTTATCACTCTCACTTGGCCATAGAAGTCTACAATTTTAAATTTTGGCGAAGCCCCTAGTATTCGGAAGGCCGAACTTGGGGCGCTATATACACCTAAATCGGACAAGGCCGATTCCTCGCCCGAAGCGGAAAAAATCTTTAAGGATTTGAGACCTCTCGAACAGCGACCAGCTCTCGCCTCATCATGATAGTCAGTTTTTGGCTTTCTCTACTGAGGTGCTCATCCAGAAGAACCGAGACACAATCGCAGTAGTTCTCCCTGTGCTACCTTAGCCGATATAGCGGAACATAGGTACCAAAACATAGGAGCCGGGCAAACCCAACTATTGACCCAAGACATGATTCGGAGGTGATGCATATAATGCTATAAGTTAGGGGTGACGCACTGTCAAAAGTGTTCGGACTTTTCTTGCCATGTTATGGGGTACACTGAAGCCCCTGGCGAACTGGACGTAGCAAAATGTACGGGTGCGATTTGTAATAAATAAACAGTAAAGGAAAAGGATAAAGAAATATAATAGTAAGCTAATGTTGTATGCTATTTTCCATTGTTATTGCACAATACGCCAAGCGTATGCGTACAAATAGTGCGATAGGCGAAATAGAACTGTTTGACACATCCTGACTAAGAGCGAACTGTGTGCGGGTATGTAAAATAGGTATAACGATCGTTATCAGAGACCACCTGAGGATTCCCTTGTACGCCAAAGCTTCTTGTCTTCTGGGTGTGTCCGTCCCGCTATGGGTCCGACAGTCGGTCTATCGGAAGAGCCTCTCGAAGATAGGGACCTGAAAGGAAAAAAGGTGTAAAGATGCATGGATCCTGGGGCGGTCGAACCGCATTGTGGACCGTGTCATAGTCGTGCCTCCGCCTATGCCCATGGTATTTTAAGTGCATAATTATGTACGCGTGGCACAAATTTCGCCGCTTGACTGGGACTAGGACGGAGGCCGAATTGCTAGTCAAGCTCTGGACGTGCCAGACGATCCTGTTGCGGGGTACTCCACACTCGCTTGGCGGTGTCCGGGTTCTTTATCGCCGAATTGGCTGTCTACCTAAAAAAGCTGCTTTGTACTTCTGTCACGAGGGCCGCAGTGTGCTCCTCCGTATGGACCGAGCGTTCTGTGTTTCCATTAACTGTTATAACCCCGCGAGGTCCTGGCATTTTGAGCTTGAGGTATGCATAATGCGGTACCGCATTGAATCTAGCAAACGCGGCTTGTCCAAGCAGTGCATGATAGCCACTGCGGAAGGGGACAATGTCGAAGATTAACTCCTCGCTTTGGAAATTTTCCGGAGATCTGAAGACCACTTCCAGTGTGATTGAGCCCGTGCAACAGGGCTCCACACCTGGTATGACACCTTTGAAGGTGGTTTTTGTGGGCTTGATCCTTGAGGGGTCGATGCCCATTTTGTGCACTGTATCCTGATAGAGCAGGTTCAGGCTGCTGCCACCGTCCAGAAGGACTCGTGTGAGATGGAATCCATCAATGATGGGGTCAAGGACCAATGCGGCCGAACCACCATGACGGATACTGGTATGATGGTCCCTGCGACCGAAAGTGATCGGACAAGAGGACGGTTGAACTTTGGGGCGACTGGCTCCATCGCATAGACGTCCGTTAGTGCACGCTTCTGTTCCCGCTTGGGAATGTGGGTTGCATATATCATATTCACCATTTTCACCTGGGGAGGGAATTTCTTCTGCCTCCTGTGTTCAGCGGCCGAGGCTCCTCGTTTTCATCGCTATGCAGCCCCTTTTCCTTGTTTTCGGCATTCAGCTTGCCGGCCTGTTTGAACACCCAGCATTCTCTGTTGGTGTGGTTGGGTGGTTTATCGGTGGTGCCATGAATTTGACATGAGAGATCGAGTATGCGGTCCAGACTGGACGGGCCTGGATTGTTTCTTTTGAATGGCTTTTTCCACTGTCCGGATTTAGAGCCGCTGAATCTGGCATTGACTGTTGTGTCTTCGGCGTTGTCGCCATTGTTGCGACGCTTGTGTCTATTGCGTCATGGCTTGCCGTTGCTATTTCTGGCGTCTGAATCACCGGAGTTTCTTGGTGTGATGTTTCTATGAGCCAGCCAGCTGTCCTCGCCCGCGCAAAAGCAGGCCAAGTGTGTCGTGAGGGCTGCCATGGACTTTGGCTTCTCTTGGCTGAGGTGTTGGGCGAGCCATTCATCGCGGATGTTATGCTTAAAGGCTGCTAAGGCTTTGGCATCCGGACAATCGACAATTTGTTCTTTTTAGTTAGGAACCGAGTCCAGAATTTCCTGGCTGACTCTCTGGGCTGTTGGGTTATGTGACTTAAGTCATCAACATCCGGTGGTCGCACGTAAGTGTCCTGGAAGTTGTCAAGGAATGCGTCTTCCAGGTTTTCCCAACTACCAATGGAGCTTGCTGGCAGGCTATTCAGCCAATGTTGAGCCGGTCCTTTGAGCTTAAGTGGGAGGTACTTGATGGCATGTAGATCATCGCCGCGGGCCATGTGAATGTGTAGGAGAAAATCTTCGATCCATACCGCGGGGTCTGTTGTGCCATCATATGATTCAATGTTCACGGGTTTAAACCCTTTTGGGAATTCAAGATCCATTACTTTGTCAGTGAAGCATAGTTGTGTGTGCGGTGCCTCTATGTCGGTCTACATCACGACATAGTTCAAATGAGTCTGGTCTGTTGTATTCGGCCCGACCGGACTGTTGTTTAGTGTATCCGGCGTGACGGTCATCGTCATGCGTTGTGGCGCGCCCCCGTGATCCGTAGATCGATCTTGACTATCTTGCTTTGTTTTCCGATACGTCTCACAGGTCCTTCATGTAGCCCCGGGCCTTAGTGTTATTGTTTGATTGGCGACGGGGTGCAGTCTGGACTTCGGACTGGTACACCGCTTTGTCTCGGCCACGGGGTGGCCGGTCAGCTGCATCATGCGCTGGTAGTGTGGGCTTTAACGCCTCCTACTCGAGTTGAGGTAGCAGCCTCCGCTTTGGGTAACTTTTGGTAGGGCGCTCAAGTCCATATTCCTCGGCAGCCAGGACCTCGGTCCATCTATCAGTTAGCAGATCTTGATCAGCTTGAAGCTGCTGCTACTTCTTCTTCAGGCTTTTTGCAGTGGCTATAAGCCGGCGCTTGAAGCGCTCCTGCTCAACGGGATCCTCAGGCATGATGAATTCTTCGTCGCCAAGGCTCACTTCATCTTAGGAGAGAGGCATGTAATTATCATCCTCTAATTCTCCATCTGTTACCTGTTCCTTAGGGCTAGCTTGCCCATCTTCTTGCTCAGCCTGCTCGAAGCCTGGTTGGGCAGGATTGTCTTCGTCTTCGACACCATCCGGATTGTTATCATCTCTTTTGCCGGTATCACTATTTTTGCTATGGCAGGGTTTGGAGCGGCGCCTATGAGGCCGGTGCCTAGATTGCTTCTCCAGGGGATTATCTTCCATTGCCTCATCGCCACTGCTTTCTTTGGGGGTGTCCACCATATAAATATATCATATGATGAGGTGGTTGTCCAGCGCCCTGTAGGCGGTGGTTCCTGTTCTTCTCCTACATCATCGTCCATACCGTCGATGTCTTTGGAGTTGAAGTCAAGCACATCGGTTAAGTCATCGACAATGGCTATTAAGTGGGTGGTGAGTGGGGAACGAATTTCTTCGTCGTCCTCTTCCCACTCGAGCCAGACATAGTTCGGCAAAGAGTCTCCTGACAAGGAGAGAGACCTTAATTAATTTAGCACGTCACCCAAGGGCGAGTGCTAAAAGATATCCGCAGAGGTGAACTCCATGATTGGTGCCCAATAAGATTTGATAGGTACAGATGCACGTAGTTCGGAGCCTGTAGCTGGAGATGAGTCTGAGGGTCCGATGACACTGGCCTCATAGGAGCTGGGGTTAGTGTTCGGCTCCAACTCCGATGAGTGTGCGTCCTCTCTGGCGGGGTCCATCCACCCGTCCTCGAATGGCGTGATCCGCTCCGGGTTGATTCCCGGGGCCACCGTAGGCGCGATCTCCCGAACACTATCTGATGGCAGATCTAAGTCATACTTGTCGTGACTGTTCGGCGCACCTGACATGGGCTCGAATCCGTCGAAGATCAAGTCTCCGCGGATGTCGGCAATATAGTTCAAGCTTCCAAACCTGACCTGATGGCCAGGGGCGTAGCTATCAATCTGCTCCAGATGGCCAAGCGAGTTGGCCCACAGTACGAAGCCGCCGAATACAAAGATCTGTCTGGGGAGGAAAACCTCCCCCTGGACCGCGTCATTGGAGATGATTGAAGGAGCCATCAAGCCTTATCACGACGACACAGTGGAACTCTCAATGAAAGCACCAATGTCGGTGTCAAAACCGGAGGATCTTGGGTAGGTGTTCCCGAACTGTGCGTCTAAGGCTAATGGCAATAGGAGGTGGGGGACACGATGTTTACCCAGGTTCGGGCCCTCTCGATGGAGGTAATACCCTACTTCCTGCTTGATTGATCTTGATGATATGAGTATTACAAGAGTTGATCTACCACGCGATCGTAGAGGCTAAACCTTAGAAGCTAGCCTATGATTATGATTGTTCTTGTCCTACGAACTAAACCCTCCGGTTTATATAGACACCGGAGGGGGCTAGGGTTACACAGAGTCAGTTACAGAGAAGGAGATCTACATATCCGAATTGCTAATCTTGCCTTCCACGCAAAGGAGAGTCCCATCCGGACACGGGACGAAGTCTTCAATCTTGTATCTTTATAGTCCAACAGTCCGGCCAAAGTATATAGTCTGGCTGTCCGAGGACACCTTAATCTTGGACTCCCTCATATAGGAGAGTTAGGTTTCGATCTGGTGGAACTGTGGGTTATGGGCCCAACATGTGGGTTAAGAGCAGGAAGGGTGCTAACATTTTGCATGGTCATGATAGCAAGGCAGGTCAGAGAATAGCCTATCAGCTTTGTTGGCAACAATGTTGGTACCAAGGGCGAGGGACGAAGAGAACCATTTTCCTTCTCGTGGAAACGAGGCAGGCCAATAGGCAAAGTTCTTACCCATCGGTGGTTTCCGGAATGTCACCCACAATAGCAACAGAGTCTTACTGATAGAGTTGTACATTGAGGCGTTTACATAAGTAGGGAATTATCACTGCTCAGATATTTTAGGTTACAAGAAAGGTTAAACGAAACAATGGAAAGGAAAGTGTAGACTTGATTCAGTTATCGATTTTCTCGAGTGTTTACCAACTCAGAATACGTGGAAAATTTGAATCGGTGAGAATAATAATTGATGAATAACTCATAAGAAGTTATGTAGTTCCGGGATATTCTCGAGATACCAGAGGGTAATACTCGAGTGTAGAGTAGAATAGAGGTTGGACAGGTGAATAGATCTGCAGAAGACAAGTGCTTTAACTTGTCCGAGAAATGGGATCAAAGAAGAACAATATGGTCGAAAACACGGTTGCAAAGGACCAAATATAGGTGCCAGATGAACTTATCACAAGGGGATTATCATTCTAACAAGAAGCTTCCATGATAAGTTCCACATCGGGTCCATGGGCATGAACACAAAGGTTCAAGGTCGACTCCAACTTCATCAATGGATAACCTTCCATTTACTTCTCATCTTCGACGACGTTGAAGAGGTCAAATTTTATCCGAAGAAATGCCGGTCGATATACTCGCATAATATTCGGCTTCACACATATTAGGGAAGGCATAGGTTCAACCCACTGGGGCATCTTATGAACATATACCACAAACTTCATGAGTAAATAACTCAAGCTCGAAAGTAGAGCATGGTTGAGGAAGCAAAGGATACAAGTTACCAAAGGCATTATGTATCCAAGGAAAGGCTCACAAGGTGATTAAATATGAAAGACGCTGTCGGATAAAATCCAACAAAGGACCTTGTGGTCCACAAGGCATCTGATGTGAGTACCGGTACTCACCCAGAAGAAGAAAGAATTGAAGAAGATCAGATTATAGAAACAACTGACTAATTCAAAGCTCAAATGTAACAGAATTACGAATTCCAAACCGGGGGATCAGAAGCAGAGGCTCTGATCAAAGAAAAGTAAGTTGAATAGACATAGATCGACAATCAATCAAGGTTTGATTTGTTGGACACCAGCTCATGTCCGGGCTGACGTCTGAGCCAAAGGGAAGAATTCTAACTGTGATTGATGATTGCAAGAATTCACAAACATATCGAATCAAATGTTCAAAATAAAGATGACAAAGGATACTACTGAATATTGCCAGACATATGGAAAGTATCCATAATGCAAGCAGACAAGTATTTGCAGAGCAATAGTTCGAGAGCATTATCGGAAGATCGGATAGTATCCCAAAGTATATTGTCAATCACTTGATCAACTAGGAATGAAAAAAAATCCTCACTAAGTGTGAGAAATTTTCGTAGATGTAAACATGTGGCAAAGGATCGCAAGGCAGTGACATAGGAGATTCTTAAAAGTCGGAGAATAATTCGATGTACCTTGTAATAACAAGAGCAACATGGAATGATTGTATGAATGGCGAGTGTATGAAGTTATCCGTAATGATATATCATAGCTAGGGAATTGCAAAAACAAAGAGCACAAAAGTCTCGGGAAAATACTGAAGGGTATCTTCAGAATCTTCTTGTGAAGCAGGCCATCATCTGGAATGAAGGGGCTCTCTGGAAGAAAGTATTTACGAAAACATAGAATTAGAGTTAGCAAAACCATTTAACCTGAATAGAAGAGAGATCAGAGTCCCAGAGTATAGACGAGAAATAAAATATCCTAATACCACCCAATGGCGACGTGGGCCCGTTGTCAGTGTCAAAACCGGCGGATCTGGGGTAGGGGGTCCCGAACTGTGCGTCTAAGGCTAATGGTAACAGGAGGCAGGGGACACGATGTTTTACCCAGGTTTGGGCCCTCTCGATGGAGGTAATACCCTACTTCCTGCTTGATTGATCTTGATGATATGAGTATTACAAGAGTTGATCTACCACGAGATCGTAGAGGCTAAACCCTAGAAGCTAGCCTATGATTATGATTGTTCTTGTCCTACGGACTAAATCCTCCGGTTTATATAGACACTGGAGGGGGCTAGGGTTACACAGAGTCGGTTACAGAGAAGGAGATCTACATATCTGAATTGCCAAGCTTGCCTTCCACGCAAAGGAGAGTCCCATCCGGACACGGGATGAAGTCTTCAATCTTGTATCTTCATAGTCCAACAGTCCGGCCAAAGTATATAGTCCGGCTGTCCGAGGGCCCCTTAATCCAGGACTCCCTCAGTAGCCCCTGAACCAGGCTTCAATGACGATGAGTCCGGCGCGCGGATTGTCTTTGACATTGCAAGGGGGGTTCCTCCTCCGAATACTCCATAGAAGATTTTGAATACAAGAATCATGTCCGGCTCTGCAAAACAAATTCCACATACCACCGTAGAGAGCGTGATATTCCACAAATCTAATCTGCTAACAACTTTTTATAGCATGACATCACGCCATGGCCCGGTCATTATTCGAACCGTTTTTCACAACTTGCCATCGCACATATCGCGAGGCGGTTTTATCGGCACGTCTTGTCGAAGTAGAGATCATGTCCCCTCATCGCAGGATTCTCATCAATACGGGCGTGGGTAACCCAACCGCACCATCAATCGTGGCGCTTGGGGAATAAGCGATTTCAACGGGCAAGTGGGGAGGCGCAGGATGTCTGCTACCTTTATAAGGGGATAAGAACTCCCTCTTTCACCAATGCCTTCTTCCGGTGCTCATCCATTCCTTCTTGCTCAAGCCCTAGCGCTCAGGCGTTCGTCTTCTCCGCCCAAAAAGGTTTCCCAAAAATGTCCGGATCCGGAGCAGGAGGCAAGTGGGTGGCCTCTACCGTCCGGGAGAAGGATATCAAAAAGCTTCGGGGGGCTGGGTATTAGGCCAAGAGAATCAGCCACTGTCTTCCGACGGCGGGACAAATCGTCCCCACCCCGGAACCCAACGAGAGGGTGGTATTCCTCCCTCATTTTGTCCACGGGCTAGGGTTTCCCCTCCACCCATTTGTTCGCGGCATCATGTATTATTATGGGATTGATTTTCATGATCTATCCCGCAATTCCTTCCTCAACATCTCAACATTCATCATCGTGTGCGAGGCCTTTCTTCGCGTCCTGCCGCACTTCGGCTTATGGCTGAAGGTTTTTAATGCCGAATACGAAGGCACCATGGCAAGCAAGATGCCCAACGTTACATGGCCAACATGTACTTTCAATGATTCCGTCAAGGAGTGGCAGCAGCAGTGGTTTTACATCACCGAGCCGCGCGGCAAGGAATGGGCCGCCGCTCCAGAGTTCAGATCCGGCACCCCCTGTGACTTACGTCCTGGCCAAAAAAGGGCCTGAACTAGGCTTTGTCTGACGAGCTATTGGAGCTCCAGACGCGCGTCCAAGACATGGAAGACAAGAACAACAAGCTCGTCAATGTAGTCCAGGTGATGTTAGTTCGCCGGATTCTACCTTGTCAACACCGAGCTTGCAATTTATGGGAGTTCGACCCAGCCAAGCACCATACCTTGCTAGAGCTCTTTGGCTCCTCGCATAAGGACATCTGGAAGGTGCTTTTGAAGTCCAGAAAATCATGGCCGGGCTCCGCCGAGGACCGCGGGTACCAACTGTCCCACCCTGCAAGTTTGGTAAGTGATTGTTCGTTGACAATTCATATGTTTTATTCGCATATCCTTAGGAAAATGCTTGATGTGTGATACGTCTCCATTGTATCTATTATTTTTTATTGTTCCATGCCAATATTCTACAACTTTTATATTCCTTTGGCATTTTTATACTACTTTTTGGGACTAACATATTGATCCAGTGCCCAGTGCCAGTTCCCGTCTGTTGCATGTTTTATGTTTCGTAGAAACCCCACATCAAACGGAGTCCAAATGGGATAAAAACGGACGGAGAATTATTTTGGAATATTTGTGATTTTTGGGAGGAAGAATCAACGCGAGATGATGCCCGAGGTGGCCACGAGATAGGGGCCCACGCCCACTTAAAGTGGGCGCACCCCCACCCTCGTGGGCCACCCGCAAGGCGGTTGATGCCCTTCTTTGGCCGCAAGAAAGCTAATTTTTGGAAAATGATCCGGGCGAAGGTTGCAATCCAATCGGTGTTACGGATCTCCAGATATAAAGGAAACGGTGCCAGGGCAGAATAACAGAACGCAGAAACTGAGAGATAGATCCAATCTCGGAGGGGCTCTCGCCCCTCCCATGCCAGGGAGCCAAGGACCAGAGGGGAAACCCTTCTCCCATCTATGGAGAAGGTCAAGGAAGAAGAAGAATAAGAAAGGGGGCTCCCTCCCCCTTGCTTCCAGTGGCGCCGGAACGCCGCCGAGGGCCATCATCATCACTGCGATCTTCACCAACACCTCCGCCATCTTCACCAACATCTCCATCACCTTCCCCCATCTATATTCAGCGGTCCACTCTCCCGCAACCCGCTGTACCCTCTACTTGAACATGGTGCTTTATGCTTCATATTATTATCCAATGATGTGTTGCCATCCTATGATGTCCGAGTAGATTTTCGTTGTCCTATTGGTGGTTGATGAATTGCTATGATTGATTTAATTTGCTTGTGGTTTTGTTGCTTTCCTATTGTGCCCTCCGTGTCGTGCAAGCGTGAGGGATTCCTGCTGTAGGGTGTTGCAATACGTTCATGATTCTTTTATGGTGGGTTGCTTGAGTGAAAAAAGCATAAGCCCGAGTAAGGGGATTGTTGCGTACGGGATAAAGGGGACTTGATGCTTTAATGCTATGGTTGGGTTTTACCTTAATGAATCTTTAGTAGTTGCGAACGCTTGCTAGAGTTCCAATCATAAGTGCATATGATCCAAGAAGAGAAAGTATGTTAGCTTATGCCTCTCCCACATAAAACTTGCTATCGGTCTAGTAACGTAGTCAATTGCTTAGGGACACTTTCACAACTCCTACCACCACTTTTCCACACTCGCTTTATTTACTTTATTGCAACTTTATCTAAACAGCCCCTAGGTTTTATTTACGCGTTCTTTATTATCTTGCAAACCTATCCAACAACACCTACAATGTACTACTAGTTTCATACTTGTTCTAGGTAAAGCAAACGTCAAGCGTGCATAGAGTCGTACCAGTGGCCGATAGGACTTGAGAGAGTATTTGTTCTACCTTTAGCTCCTCGTTGGGTTCGACACTCTTACTTATCGAAAGAGGCTACAACTATCTCGTATACTTGTGGTTTATCAAGACCTTTTTCTGGCGCCGTTGCCGGGGAGTCATAGCGTGGGGTGAATATTCTTGTGTGTGCTTGTTTGCTTTATCACTAAGTAATTTTTATTTGCTGTTCTAAGTTGTTCTCTATCTTTAGTTATGGATACGGGACACGAAATACCAAAAAAATTAGGTGTACTTGCTACTCATGGAGATGGGGTAACTCCTAAAACCCTCGATTCTCATTATGTGAAAGATATTATGTACTACTTTGATAATCCTGAGAAAACCCCATTCAACTTTATAGTGGGAGACACGTTGGATCAGCGTGAATACTTTAGGGATTATCGCTTGACACAAAAAGGGAAACTATTATGGGATCAATTTATTATGTTGCGTTGGTATGCCCGGGATCTATGCTTGAGATATGATATTACTTGTTGCTCTAGGATGAAGGCTCCACACCTTCCCTTTTCATGCAAATTTAACGATAATGAAACCTTAGCTTCTTATGCTAATGGTATATATGATTACTATGATGTGGAACAAATAGAAGAATTTGTTGCTTTTAAGGCTGCTTATGAAATTGAATCTTTGTTTGAAAAGTATGAAGATTTAGATGATGATGTTTATAGGCCTGAAAATCTTGCCATACTTAGATATTGCTATGAAAATTATGAATACAATTACTATATTAATGCATTTATTGAAAAAGTCTCCGCTGTCCAAGAAGAGACTAATATTTTGCAGGAAGCTATGGAAGAAGAAATTGATGAAACTGTGAGCTCATTGGATGAAAAAGATGACGAGGAGAGCGAAGAACAAAAGGAGGAAGAGCGGATTGATCACCCGTCCCACCTTCTAATGAGAGTGACTCTTCAACTCATACATTGTTTAATTCCCCTTCGTGCTTACCGAAGGATGATTGCTATGATGATTGCTATGATCCCTTTAATTTGTTCGAAATATCCCTTTTTGATGATGCTTGCTATGCTTGTGGCCAAGATGCCAATATGAATTATGCTTATAGAGATGAACTTGCTATAGTTCCTTATGTTAAACATGAAATTGTTGCTATTGCACCCACGCATGATAGTCCTATTATCTTTTTGAATTCTCCCAACTACACTATATCAGAGAAGTTTGTGCTTATTAAGGATTATATTGATGGGTTGCCTTTTACCATTGCACATGATGATTTTGATGGATATAATATGCATGTGCTTGCTGCTCCTACTTGCAATTATTATGAGAGAGGAACTACATCTCCGCCTCCTTATGTTTCCAACACGATAGAATTGCAAGAAACTGTTTATACTATGCATTGGCCTTTACTATGTGTGCATGAATTGTTCTTTTATGACATGCCGATGCATAGGAAGAGAGTTAGACTTCATCATTGCATGTTACTTTGTGCTCACTACTAAATCACAAATCATTGTTAATTAAAATTGGCTTTGATATACCTTGGGATCCGGGTGGATTCATTACTTGAGCATTATATGCCTAGCTTAATGGCTTTAAAGAAAGCGCTGCTAGGGAGACAACCCGGAAGTTTTAGAGAGCCATTTATTTCTGTTGAGTGCTTTTATATAGTCCGAAAACAAAAAAATAAAGAGGGGAACCTAAAAACTTTTCAAAAAGGAAAGTGAAAGTAAGAAAGACAAGCATTGTTGAAGTGGGAGAGCTCCTTGAACTTTGTTCATGCTCGCGGAAAATTTGTGAATCTTGATTACAGAAAATTTTCATCAAAAATAAGTGCCCTTGTACAATTCCATTGTATTATAAAAATAATGTGCCAAGGTTTGCCTTTAGGATGTTTACAATGCTTGTTGGTTTGTACGGTGCAGGACAGAAACTTTGGCTGTAGTGCGCGATTTTGCATTTTTAACTGGAAAGTTAAACGGTTCGGATTCTTCTTGAACTGTCTTGCTTTACAACTTTTTGATTTTCCCTAATTTTGGTAGAATTTGTGGGGTACCAGAAGTATGGTGGATGTTTAGATTGCTACAGACTGTTCTGTTTTTGACAGATTCTGTTTTTGATGCATAGTTTGCTTGTTTTGATGAATCTATCAATTTATATCAGTGGTTTAAGCCATGGAAAAGTTATATTACAGTATACACAATGCAAAAACAAGATATGAATTGGTTTTCAATAGTACTTAGAGTAGTGATTTGCTTTATTATACTAACGGATCTTACTGAGTTTTCTGTTGAAGTTTTGTGTGGATGAAGTGTTTGATCGAGGATGACTCGATATGAGGAAAAGGAAGAGAGAAAAGAGCTCAAGCTTGGGGATGCCCAAGGCACCACAAGTAAATATTCAAGGAGACTCAAGCGTCTAAGCTTGGGGATGCCCCGGAAGGCATCCCCTCTTTCTTCAACAAGTATGTGTATGTTTTCGTATTCGTTTCATTTACGCATTATGTGCAAGTCTTGGAGCGTCTTTTGCATTTAGTTTTCATTTTTATTTTATGCACCATGCTGGTATGAGATAGTCCTTGGCTGATTTATAGAATTCTCATTCCACTTCACTTAAATCTTTTGAGTATGGCTTTATAGAACGCTTCATGTGCTTCACTTATATCATTTGAAGTTTGGATTGCCTATTTCTCTTCACATAGAAAACCGCCACTTGTAGAATGCTCTTTTGCTTCACTTATATTTGTTAGAGCGTGGGCATATCTTTTCTAGAAAGAACTAAACTCTATTTCTTCACTTATATCTATTTAGAGAGATGACAGGAATTGGTCATTCACATGGTTAGTCATAAAATCCTACATAAACTTCTAGATCGCTGAATATGATATGTTTGATTCCTTGCAATAGTTTTGCGATATAAAGATGGTGATATTAGAGTCATGCTAGTGGGTGGTTGTGGATTGTAGAGACACTTGTTTTGAGGTTTGCAAGTCCCGTAGCATGCACGTATGGTAACCGTTGTGTGACAAATTTGAAGCATGGGGTGTTTCTTTGATTGTCTTCCTTATGAGTGGCGGTCGGGGACGAGCGATGGTCTTTTCCTACCAATCTAGGGGAATGCATAGTAGTACTTTGCTTCGAGGGCTAATAAACTTTTGCAATAATTATATGAGTTCTTTATGACTAATGTGAGTCCATGGATTATACGCACTTTTACCTTTCCATCATTGCTAGCCTCTTTGGTATCGTGCATTGCCCTTTCTCACCTCGAGAGTTGGTGCAAATTCGCCGGTGCATCCAAACCCCATGATATGATACACTCTATCACACATAAGCCTCATTATATCTTCCTCAAAAAAGCCACGATACCTACCTATCATGGCATTTCCATAGCCATTCCGAGATATATTGCCATGCAACTTCCATCATCATCATATACATGACTTGAGCATTTATTGTCATATTGCTTTGCATGATCGTAAGATAGCTAGCATGATGTTTTCATGGCTTGTCTGTTTTTTGATGTCATTGCTATGCTACATCATTGCACATCCTGGTACAC
This sequence comes from Triticum aestivum, assembly GCF_018294505.1. Classification (NCBI taxonomy): domain Eukaryota; kingdom Viridiplantae; phylum Streptophyta; class Magnoliopsida; order Poales; family Poaceae; genus Triticum; species Triticum aestivum. Next base: position 150,997,466 of record NC_057804.1, read on the forward strand.
CGCCAGAAGCATTCTTATAGAATCATATCTTTGTTCTAGTATCGAGTTCTGATATTGAGTTGTATGTAAATAAAAGTGTGATGATCATCATTATAGAGCATTGCCCCATGAAAAAAAAGAAAAAAGAAAAAAAAGGAAAGGCCAAAGAAGCCTAAATAAAAAAGGGGGCCAAAGAAGCCCACAAAAAAAAGAAAAAAAGAAAAAAAAAGAAAAGAAAAGGGGCAATGTTACTATCCTTTTTCCACACTTGTGCTTCAAAGTAGCACCATGTTCTTCATATAGTGAGTCACCTATGTTATCACTTTCATATACTAGTGGGCATTTTCATTATAGAACTTGGCTTGTATATTCCAACGATGGGCTTCCTCAAATGCCCTAGGTCTTCATGAGCAAGCAAGTTGGATGCACATCCACTTAGTTTTCAGTTTGAGCTTTCATACACTTATAGCTCTTAGTGCATCTGTTGCATGGCAATCCCTACTCCTCACATTGACATCAATTGATGGGCATCTCCATAGCCCTTGATTAGCTACGTCGATGTGAGACTTTCTCCCTTTTTGTCTTCTCCACATAACCTCCATCGTTATATTCTATTCCACCTACAGTGCTATATCCATGGCTTGCGCTCATGTATTGCATGAAGGTTGAAAAAGCTGAAGCGCGTTAATAGAATGAACCAATTGCTCGGCTTGTCATTGGGGTTGTGCATGATGGGAGCATTTTGTGTGATGAAAATGAAGCATGGCCAAACTATATGATTTTGTAGGGATAAGCTTGCTTTGGCCTTGTTGTTTTGAAAAGACATGATTGCTTTATTGGTACGCTCGAAGTATTATTGTTTTTATGTCAAATGATAGAATATTGCTTTGAATCACTCGTGTCTTAATATTCATGCCATGATTAGACATATGATCAAGATTATGCTAGGTAGCATTCCACATCAAAAATTGTCTTTTTTTATCATTTACCTACTCGAGGACGAGCAGGAATTAAGCTTGGGGATGCTGATACGTCTCCGTCGTATCTATAATTTTTGATTGTTCCATGCCAATATTCTACAACTTTCATATTCCTTTGGCAACTTTTATACTATTTTTTGGGACTAACATATTGATCTAGTGCCCAGTGCCAGTTCCTGTCTGTTGCATGTTTTATGTTTCGCAGAAACCTCATATCAAATGGAGTCCAAATGGGATAAAAACAGACGGAGAATTATTTTGGAATATTCGCGATTTTTGGGAGGAAGAATCAACGCGAGACGATGCCCGAGGTGGCCATGAGATAGGGGCCCACGCCCACTTAAAGTGGGCGCACCCCCACCCTCGTGGGCCACTCGTAAGGCGGTTGATGCCCTTCTTTGGCCGCAAGAAAGCTAATTTTTGGAAAATGATCTGGGCGAAGGTTTCAATCCAATCGGAGTTACGGATCTCCAGATATAAAGGAAACGGTGCCAGGGCAGAATAACAGAACGCAGAAACAGAGAGATAGATCCAATCTCGGAGGGGCTCTCGCCCCTCCCACACCATGGGAGCCAAGGACCAGAGGGGAAACCCTTCTCCCATCTAGGGAGAAGGTCAAGGAATAAGAAGAAGAAGGGGGGGGGGTCTCTCCCCCTTGCTTCTGGTGGCGCCGGAACGCCGCCGGGGGCCATCATCATCACCGCAATTTTCACCAACACCTCCGCCATCTTCACCAACATCTCCATCACCTTCCCCCATCTATATTCAGTGGTCCAGTCTCCCGCAACCCGCTGTACCCTCTACTTGAACATGGTGCTTTATGCTTCATATTATTATCCAATGATGTGTTGCCATCCTATGATGTCTGAGTAGATTTTCGTTGTCCTATTGGTGGTTGATGAATTGCTATGATTGATTTAATTTTCTTGTGGTTATGTTGCTGTCATATTGTGCCCTCCGTGTCGCGCAAGCGTGAGGGATTCCCGCTGTAGGGTGTTGCCATACGTTCATGATTCTTTTATGGTGGGTTGCTTGAGTGACAGAAGCATAAACCCGAGTAACGGGATTGTTGTGTACGGGATAAAGGGGACTTGATGCTTTAATGCTATGGATGGGTTTTACCTTAATGAATCTTTAGTAGTTGCAGACGCTTTCTAGAGTTCCAATCATAAGTGCATATGATCCAAGAAGAGAAAATATGTTAGCTTATGCCTCTCCCACATAAAACTTGCTATCGATCTAGTAACGTAGTCAATTGCTTAGGGACATTTTCACAAATCCTACCACCACTTTTCCACACTCGCTTTATTTACTTTATTGCATCTTTATCTAAACAGCCCCTAGATTTTATTTACACGTTCTTTATTATCTTGCAAACCTATCCAACAACACCTACAAAGTACTACTAGTTTCATACTTGTTCTAGGTAAAACAAACCTCAAGCGCACGTAGAGTCGTATCAGTGGCCGATAGGACTTGAGATAGTATTTTTCTACCTTTAGCTCCTCGTTGGGTTCGACACTCTTACTTATCGAAAGAGGCTACAACTATCCCATATACTTGCGGGTTATCAATGTGTTTCCCCCAAATTTCCTAGGGCTGGGCGAAGAAGGCGGGGTGGATCTACTGTCCGGCCCAGCTGCCAGAAGAACCGGCCGGCCCACTTCTGATGAAGATGCTGGTCCCGACGCCTTACAAGGCACCAAAGAAGAAGGCCTAAAAGGAGGCCAAGAAGACCAAGGGCGGCCTCCGTCGTCGTGGCTCTTCAGACACAAGGTCCGATGACTCTAATGCCCATTCTTCCTCTGAAGAGGATGAGGAGGAGGAAGGAGACGAATCCCCCGCAGGGGGGAGAAAGAAAAGGACGGCCTCCACATCCTTGGAGGCCGAGTCGCCTAAGAGGGGAAAAAGTCCTCTTCAAGAGGAGTCCACCGCCGCCGCCGATAGCAGCCCGAAGTGGGATCCCAGGGCCAAGCCCCTGGTGAACTCGTGAGTATAAAATCTGAACATGCTCATGTGTCCAGACTTGTCATCGCATGATATTTTAATCTGAGTCATACTTTTTTCATTCTGGTGAGGTCCCGCGCCAAACAATCCTCGTCAGAGGATTTGCTGGGTTCAGATGCATGGAGAGCGGGACACCCCTGAAGGCCCCCTCCCCCAAACATATGAATGAAACCGAGGTTTCGTCCCAGAAGGACCCATGCCACAGAGGGGGGGGGAGATCGCAAAGGCGGTGCCAGGAGGCCAGACTTCAGGGTCCGGACTCAGACGTCGATGGCGGGGGTTATCTTGAATCCGGCTGAGGGAGTCCTGGATTAGGGGGTATCCGGGGAGCCAGACTATATACATCGTCCGGACAATTGAAGCATGGAGATACAAGATTCAAGACTCCGGCCCGTGTCCGGATGGGACTCTCCTTTGTGTGGAAGACAAGCTTGGCAATCCGGATATTGTATTTCCTTCCTTGTAACCGACTCCATGTAAACCCTAGCCCTCTCCGGTGTCTATATAAACCGGAGAGGTTGGTCCTTAGAAGGCCGATCACAATTACAATCATACCATCATAGGCTAGCTTCTAGGGTTTAGCCTCTACGATCTCGTGGTAGATCTATTCTTGTACTACTCATATCTTCAATATTAATCAAGTAGGAAGTAGGGTTTTACCTCCATCGAGAGGGCCCGAACCTGGGTAAATATTGTGTTCCTTGCTTCTTGTTACCATCAGCCTAAGACGCACAGATTGGGACCCCCTACCCGAGATCCGCCGGTTTTGACACCGACATTGGTGCTTTCATTGAGAGTTCCTATGTGTCGTCGCCGTAGGGCTCAATGACTCATTTCGTTGTCAAGGACGACATCACCTCTGGGGGAGCGCTGGTTGTAGGCCAAACTCTCCGACTTGGCGGCTTCATTATGGCCGCCCGATCCGCTGTCGCGGCAACGATGGCCTCGTGGGTCGTCGCGCATAACCCTCGCATCAATTCGGAGCTTGCCGAAAAGATGGATCCGATTGAGCTCTCCTCCCTTAATGAGCTCTTGGATCGCATCGCCGCTTTGGGAGTCGCTACAGACTATGATCGGATTGGGCTTAAACCCGACCAAAGGGACATTAGATCCCCGCCGGCCACCCATGATATAGCGGTAGTGGAGGAACCACACACGGATTGCCCCTCAACTTTGAGGACGAATTATGTCCGGATCACCGAACTCAGTGAGCCGAACACCTACTCAAAGGAAGACATGACCCGGGTCCCGGACTTAGAATCGGGCATTGGGCCGAAGAGATTGGGTAATACTCTGGACCCCGAACTGTCAGGCTCGGAACCTCCTGTGCCCCCGGGTGTTAGATTGGATCAAAATCCGGATTCAGCCAACGACACTCACTCAGACTTAAACCGTCTCTCCCGCATCAGGCAAGAGCCCAGGAGACGGTACACTGTAACTGGGCCAGATTCCTCCTTGCGCTTAACAAGGTCGAGGACTGCCACAAGAAGGACATAGTCTCACTTTTCTACAAAAACTGCATGAACAAAGGACTCCTTAATTCTATAAGTCGCCGTGACATAGTACACTTTGCGGACTTGGCAACCATAGTACAGAAGTATTGTGCGATGGAAAGCGCCTAGAAGACCCAAACAGAATTTTGGGATAGTACAGCCCTCACCAGAACCTTTGTCCGAACTAAAAGGACGAACTCTCGCAAGTCGACCAATTGAATTCCCAAGAAACCAAAACCCACCCCAGGGCATGGAACTGTATTGGAAGAATGGCTCAATGGGCCATGTAAGCTTCACAGTACGCCGGATGCAACACCAACCCATAGCCTTAGGGCATGTTGGATACTCCGGCAGGTAGCAAAAAGTGGCGGGGATCTCCTCGAAAGCCATAAAGCAGAACAACATCCCGCCAAGGAACACAATACGGTACTAACAGTCTTCGAGACTTTCGCCTCAAACAATAGGCGCAAGCGAGCTCATCGAAGCTCCGCGAAAATCTGCCATGTGGAAAAAATAAATCCATGGAACGACACTGCTATAACTTTCAATGCCAGTGACGAACCCCAATTCCAGACCATCCGGGCACCAGCCGCTTTGGTCCTTAGCCCAATAGTGGACGACTTTCAGCTCACTAAAGTACTCATGGACGGCGGAAGCGGATTAAACTTGATCTACGAAGAAACACTCAAGAAGATGGAAACTGATAAAAGCCGCATTGAACAAAGCGGCACAACCTTCAGGGGAATTATCCCTAGTCGGGAAGCACGGTGTGCAGGGAAAATCACACTTGATGTGGTATTCGGCACCCCAGAGAATTACAGGTCCGAAGAAATCACATTCCAGGTGGCTCCTTTCAGCAGCGGATACCATGCCCTTCTAGGGCAGGACACATTTGCAAGCTTTCAAGCTATACCCCATTATGGGTACGTGAAGATTAAAATGCCCGGACCCAATGGAATCATCACTCTAGCTAGTGATCCGGACGTCGCACTCCGTGCCGAAAACAAAACCGCAACACTAGCCTTGGAAGCATTATCCGAAGCCCTAGCAGTAGAAGAATTAACAACACTATGCGCCACCGTGGACAGGGATGACGTGATACTCGACAAGCAACCCAAGTCCACCTCATTTAAACCCGCAGATTAGATAGTCAAATTCCGAGTCCACCCAACATACCCCATGAAGATAGCTTCCATCGGGACACAGTTGAGCCCCGCTATGGACGCCACACTGTGAGGCTTCTTACGCGAGAATTGGGACATTTTCGCCTGGCACCCACCGGACATGCCGGGCATCCCGCGCGGATTGGCCGAACATAGCCTTAACATACTAAAGGGATACAAACATGTTAAACAGACCCTAAGGCGAGTTTTAGGGCCCAAAAGGCAAGCCATGGGGGAAGAGCTAGCCAAGATACTTGAGACCGGATTCATCAGAGATATCAAACATCCAAATTGGCTGGCGAACTTGGTAATGGTACCAAAGAAGGACAAATCCTGGCGCCTGTGTGTCGACTTCAAAGACCTCAACAAGGCTTGCCCCAAGGATCCCTTTCCCCTCCCTCGAATCGATCAAATCATCGATGCCACAATAGGACACAACTCGCTGTGTTTCCTCGACACATACTCTGGATACCATCAAATAAAGATGGCAGAGTCCGACCAAGCTGCAACAACTTTCATAACGCCATATGGCCCTTTCTGCTTCAACACTACGCCTTTCGGGCTTAAGAATGCCGGCGCAACCTACCAACGTATGATTCAAACATGCCTGGAAAAGCAAACCGGCAAAATAGTGGAGGCATATGTGGACGACATAGTCATAAAAACAAGACACGTCGAAACCCTAATAGATGACTTGAGGCTTACGTTCGACAACCTCCGAACATACGACATCAAGCTGAATCCAAAGAAATGCATTTTTGGCGTCCCCTATAGAAAACTGTTGGGCTTCATCGTTTCTAATAGAGGAATTGAAGATAATCCGGCAAAAATCCGAGCTTTGTCGCAGTTGGCTATACCAACAGACCTCAAACACATCCAAAAACTAGCTGGATGCGTGGCTGCTTTGAGCTGCTTTATCTCCAGGTTAGGAGAAAAGGCATTACTTCTTTACCGCCTTCTTCGGCGCACCGGACACTTCGTGTCGATAGATGAAGCCGCGGCCGGACTCGATGAAATAAAGACCTTATTGGCCAATAATCCAGTCCTAACAGTGCCAAATATCAGCGAACCTATGCTGCTATACATAGCTGCAACACATCAAGTTGTAAGCGCAGTACTCATGTCGAACGAGAGGTTGACGGATACAAATTCCCGCTACCGAAGCCGGTTTATTACGTATCCACGGTCCTCACCCCATGCAAATCCCGATACCCACACTATCAAAAAATAGCATACGCGGTCTTCAAGGCATCCCGAAAGCTACGACACTACTTTCAAGAGTGTTTAATTAAGGTGGCCTCCAAAGTACCACTAAACGATATAATAAATAACCGCGATGCCACGGGCCAGATCGCTAAATGGGCCATCGAGCTCCTTTCGTTCGACATAACATACAAGCCTCGGCGGGCTATCAAGTCGCAAGTATTAGCTGACTTTGTCGCTGAATGGACGGAAGTCGAACTCCCTAAAGAGTACGGTGCGTACTCTAACTGGATCATGCACTTTGACGGCTCTAAAATGCTGGCCAGATTGGGAGCAGGCGTAGTCCTGATGTCTCCCACCGGAGACACGGTCCAATACGTCCTCCAAATATTATACACATACTCCAACAATGCAGCCGAATATGAGACTCTGTTGCACGGTCTTCGGATGGCAGTCTCTATGGGCATTCAACGCCTAGAGGTGCACGGGGATTCAAACCTCGCTATATCACAAATAAACAGAGACTTTGATGCCAAGGATCCGAAAATGGCGGCCTACCATAATGTCGTCCTTCAAATGTCAGCTCGGTTCGAGGGGCTCGAATTCCACCATGTGGCTCGAGAAAATAATCAAGCGGCAAATGTCCTTGCCCGCATCGGCGCTAAACGCGACCCTGTCCCACCTAACATATTCCTGGAAAGGCTGTTCAAGCCATCCGTGGTAAGGGAAGGGGAGTCCGGCAATACGAGCACAGATCTGAATACATCCCTAGATTTCGAACTATCAGACATAATCGGAGGCTCTACCACCGAAATAACATCGTCAGCCCACGAAATAATGGCTGTCATCGCCCGGTGGACTGAGCCTTTCTTGTCCTACCTAAATAGGCAGGAGCTCCCCAAAGATCAAAATGAAGCACGCTGCATCGTCCGGCGTTCTAAAGCTTACAAAGTCCATGAAGGGGAACTCTATAAGAAAAGTGCGACCGGAGTGCTCCAAAAGTGCATCTCCGAAGAGGAAGGGCGGCAGCTCTTGGCTGAAATCCATGTCGGACTGGGCAGGCACCACGCCGCAGCTCGAGCACTAGTCAGCAAGGCCTTCCGTATAGGTTTCTATTGGCCGACGGCCCAAGCAGACACACAGGACCTTGTCCAACACTGCGTCGGTTGCCAGCTCTTTGCCAATCAGAGTCATATGCCCCCTACCGCTCTCCAAACAATCCCCATAACTTGGCCCTTCTCGGTCTGGGGGCAGGATATGGTTGGACCCCTTAAAGGGGGAAGACACAAGAAAAAATACTTATTGGTCATGGTAGACAAGTTTAACAAATGGATAGAAGCTAAACCAGTGAAAACGGCCGAATCCGGACCAGTAATAGACTTTATATCCGGGGTCGTACACCGATACGGTGTCCCCCACAACAACATCACTGATAATGGCTCAAATTTCACAGCCGATGAAGTGAAAGCTTGGTGCGGCAAAATGGGCATTAAGCTCGACAATGCTTCCGTCTACCATCCTCAAACAAATGGCCAGGTCGAACAGGCAAACGATCTCATCATGAGCGGCATCAAACCCAGACTAGTGCGATCCTTGACAGAGTCAGATACTCATTGGGTTGAGGAGCTCGACTCCGTACTCTGGGGGTTGCGGACCACGCCGAATCGCACCACCGGACATACACCATTTTTTATGGTGTACGTCACGGAAGGAGTACTACCCTGCGACATAATACATGATTCGCCATGCGTACGCATGTACGAAGAGAAGGAAGCCGAGTTAGATCGGCAGGATAACTTGGACGCCCTGGAGGAGGAGCGCGACGTCGTGAAGGCCCGTTCCGCATTCTATTAGCAACAAGCTTGACGATACCAAAGCAGAGAAGTGCGGGCCAAAACTTATAATATTGGCGAGCTCGTTCTACGCTTACCGAAGAAGAAGAAGGACAAGCTCAAACCCAAGTGGGAAGGTCCCTTCGTCATCGACAAAGTTCTCACCGGAGGAGTGTACCGCTTACCTAATGCATCCGATAACAGACTCGAGCCAAACCCATGGAACGCGGCCAGACTCCGGAGATTCTACGCCTAGCACCGAACTCAGTGTTTGTCTCCTTACCTCCTCCTTTTTAATTATGCTCCCTCCCTCTTCCTTTCTCGATCTTTTTCTCTTCACACAAAGTATTTAATACAGTACGGACTCCCGGATTATGCCGGCCACACTATGTGTGTAAGCAATACCTGGGGGCTTCCTATACGGAAGCTAAACATAACTTACTCTAAAGGGCTTTTTGCCCATCACACATGCGTTTTCCATGTGTGCCTTTTCTTCACCATTATATGCATCGATATGACTTAAGATGTGGCCAAGCTGGGTTGCCTGGCTCCTCTATTTATGCCTTACGTTCCCGTTAATTCAACTAGGAGCACCTCTGCGATTGTTACTGCCGGTTCAGCCGGATGTGTACCTCAGACTGGGTGAAGCCGAAAGCTAGTTTCCTTAAGAGAATATTCGGTCGGTGAACAAAAGATGTCTTTGTTTATCATAACATAAATCCCCAGAAGTTTTGTATTCTGCGCCATGGTTCGCAGTCCGGACATGCGCCTTGTCGCATGCTTACCCAGGGACAGGAACCCTTAACAGAACTATTCTCCCTGGAAGATGTTTCTTACTATCCATGTAATATAACATAACTAGTTGGGTACTTGTCTGTTCAAGCACTTATGACCCCTACGCCTGGTTTCCACGCATACTCCAGTTTTGTATAACTGAGCGGGTATTCGGACACACCCCGGACTGTAGGATCCGGGGACTGAAGCGAAAAGGTCCGCCATGACAAATGATTTTAATCCGGCTAGGGGCTACTTATGTCCATCGAATTACACAGTCACTTGGACTGACTATATTCCTCCTCTATACCATCCAACAGGCTATCTAGCTTAATCCTGTTGAGAATACTTTGTGGCTAACGCCACCTGGTCATATACCAGACTCACGGGAATTTCTTGCCCATCTGGCCCTGCCGGTCCGACTTCGGCCATATGGTTCGGGTCCAGCTTGGTGTAGTGCGTCTTCACCATAGCCCATGCTTCTCTTACACCTTGCCGGCAGGCTGACATCTTCCACAAATGGAAGCTCCGACGTGCTCCTTGAAGCATGTCCACAAGCTCCCCAATGCCATTCGGTAGGAAGCTTGATGGCCACAAAGCCTGCACAACGCCCTGCAACGCCTGCCAAGCTCGCTCGTGCAGTTGTGAGAGGTCCCTCAGTAAATTGCCTGCAGATGCAGGCATCTCCTCATCAGGGCGACCCGTTAGCATTCCTACAAGCATAACTCTTTCAATATACTTCCTCGCCGAACTATGCTACAGTTCGTTTAGGCACTTACGATAAATGCCACGGCGAAGCCTTTTGTTCTCCTTCATGGAGTCTGCCAGCTGCGCGCGGACGTCTTTCAATTCCATGTCTAGCCGAACATTGGCATCTTGGAGAGTATTCTTCTCCTGCCTAACTTGCGTAAGAATGAGCTCGCCAGCCTTTAGTTGCCTCTTTAGATGCGACTCGTCATCTCTCCCACCCTCTGGATTTACTCCGAGGTTATCTGTAGAATTTTCTTTTAAACTCGTCATACCAGCCAGTTGCTAACTGGTACATTTTCGTCCAATCAAGATAAATGTTACCAGATGAGGCCTTCGGGGATTCCTCTAGCTTGGCAACCGTGGCCCTCAGTTGGGTCTTGCACTCCTCTAGCTCCCGAGACAATTGCTCATTCTTATCTACAAGAACCTGGGCATAAATTGATCCTTAAAACTGTTGTTCCAACCGTTTTAAGTCTTAGGGGCTACTGCTATACATGCTTATCAAACTTTCTTACCCGTATATCTTTGGTATACTGGTCCGTCGCCCGGGCAAGCCCGCCTTGAGCAACCCGGATGTATGCGTCTCCCGAATTGAAAGCATTAAATGCCTCTTCGGAAAAGATGTTGTTGCGAAGCACGGCCCGTCGACGCCGATGATTCATGGCGCTCTCTACTTCGGAATTTGTGGCAGAGAGCATGTCTGCGTCCTCTGTCGGAGGACTATAAGCCATCGGCCCTATGTCCGCCTCCTCTCACGAAGTCGGTTCTGGAGCCCGACTGGTGGAGGCGTGGTTGGCAGGATCCCCGGATATAGTCCGGATACTCCTCTTCCTGCCAGGATGTAAAGGGCGTTGTTATACTTAAAATAACAATAATTACATGACAGGTTGTTTCCTTACCTCCGTAGAGGTGTGTTGGTCCTAACCGGCTTCCTCTTGAGCCTACCCAATCCGGACGCCTGTGGCCGACGGGTCCCTAGGGGCTCGGCCCTGCGCTCCGAACGACGCTTCAGGGATAAGGCATGACATCAGGAAAGAGTCCTCGTCAGAGGATCGAGTCTTTGGCCTGGCTTACACATGACGTAGGTAGCAGTCTGGGATAATCGGCAGTAATAGCCACTGAGGCGCCGTCATGGCTCGCCCGATAAAATATCCCGTTGACAAACTCAACAGTCGTATCCGGATCTTCTTTGAGTCCTGGATCCAGGGCCCTTTCGGGGTCCTCTGGCTGCAGGGAAGGGCTGGAGATTCCTTCTACGGCCTTCCTCAGTTCCTGCTCGAAAATATCGAGGCAGGTAATCTTAGCGAAAAATGCCATAATAAGTGAAGCGGGAAAATAAACGACGACTTACCCAGTTTGGGAGATTGTACATGGAGAATCCGTCCCGCGGTTTGATGTGAAGGAAGTCTTCCTCTTCTCCTTTGTATAAATCGGACAGTATCCTTGCCAAAGCAGTGGCGGAGTCCGGACCCTTATTACGGCCACAATGGGTGGCATCGTCTTCCCCGTTGAAATGCCACATGGGATTGCCCCGATATTGGAGCGGTTGCACTCCCCGCATTATGCATATTGCCATGACCTCGACTATCGTCAGTCCGGATCTGGCTAGTAACTTTATCCTGCTCATCAGGAAATGTATTTCCCTGGTATCCTCTTCCTGGGGGCCTCGGGGGCGCCAGCTTAGACCTGCCCTCGGCGGGGCATTACTGAATTTTGGGAGACCTATCCGGACTGGATTCGGAAGGGGGACGTCATCAATGTAAAACCACTCTGAAGACCAGTTCTCTGGTGCCTTTTTGGGAGTGCTGGATAGGCATCCGGTCTCAGCAATACGCCATACTTCAGCCCCGCCCACTTGAAATAAGAACTCTCCCTGGTTGCGGGGGACAAGGCAGAACAACTTCTTCCATAAACCGAAATGAGCCTCACAACCTAGAAATAGCTCACAAAGGGCGACATACCCTGCTATATGTAGCACGGAAGCTAGGGTAAAGTTGTGCAAGTGGAGGCCGTAGAACTCCAGGAGCCCGCGAAGGAATGGATGAATAGGAAACCCGACGCCCCTTAACAGATGCGGAATGAGGCATATTCACTCCTATGGAGACGGATTAGGGGATCTCTCCGCTTGTTCCCCGCCATTATAGGTGGCTATTTCGGCTCGGATGGGGACCATGAACGCCGGTGGGAGAAACCCTTGGGTTTGTAGCTCTATCAAACGGCTATGAGGAACTGAATACTCTCCCTAGTGCCCCGGCTTGGGGCAAGGGGAGCGAGCAGAAGAGATGCGATGACCGGCCATGTTAGAATGGTTTTTCTGGGGCGCTCTGTTGGATGCTTGCTCAGGGGGGAAGGGTGAGGTTCGGATCTGGGAATCCCCGTCTCTTCAAATAGATGGCTAGCCCGAAGGATCGGGGGTGGCAAATGCAAAAATACCTTGACTCCTCGCATTCGCTCGACACGTGGAAATGGTCATTATTAAGGCACTGAAGCCGAGGAGTACAACATTGACGAGAAGCTGGATACTGTTCGTCATAATAGGTACATTGGAGTATTCGGAGATGGAACCCGCCTTGCAATGCCGAAGACAAGACTGCACGTCGGACTCATCTTCATTGAAGCCTGGTTCAGTGGCTACTGAGGGAGTTATGGATTAGGGGGTATCCGGGGAGCCGGACTATATACATCGTCCGGACTATTGAAGCGTGGAGGTATAAGACTCAAGACTCCGGCCCGTGTCCGGATGGGACTCTCCTTTGCATGGAAGACAAGATTGGCGATCCGGATATTGTATTTCCTTCCTTGTAACCGAGTCCATGTAAACCCTAGCACTCTCCGGTGTCTATATAAACCGGAGAGGTTGGTCCTTAGAAGGCCGATCACAATTACAATCGTACCATCATAGGCTAGCTTCTAGGGTTTAGCCTCTACGATCTCGTGGTAGATCTATTCTTGTACTACTCATATTAATCAAGCAGGAAGTAGGGTTTTACCTCCATCGAGAGGGCCCGAACCTGGGTAAACATTGTGTCCCTTGCTTCCTGTTACCATCAGCCTAAGACGCACAGATCGGGACCCCCTACCCGAGATCCGCCAGTTTTGACACCGACACCGGCCCCTAGCCGGACACGATTCCGGAGACCCATAAGGCCCTAGGGTCAGGTAGGTGGCCTCCGTCAGCTGGAGGAGGTGTGTCTGTTCCACCGGCAACCTCTGTCCAACGAGAGGTGCCGGATGCTTTATTGGCGGCGCTGAAGGGTGCCTCCATCATTGATGAACACCGTGCCCTCATGGGTGCGGTGATTGAGAAGATTCAGTCCGCTAAGAGTGGACTGAATGAATCCTGTATCAGCCTCATAAGAGGCTTTGAGGTATGTTTTATGAGGTTTGGAAGAGTGTCATGGTATAGATAGCAGCCCCTGATACACCGTTCGGTGAAAGAAAGAACTGGACAGAGGATCAAATTTATGTTCGGAGGAGACTCACTTGATGACATCTATCACTCTTTTTAATAAGCAGGCGTCTGTAGCAACTGCCGCCTTTCATGCTGCGGAAGTATCCGGACTGAGGCATAGTCTGGAGCAGGCCGAAGGAGAACTTGGCCAAGTGAAGAAACAACTGGAGGATAACCAAGGTATGCAGAAACCTTGTTTATTTAGCACAAATGAATAAGTGTGCATGATGAAAACATTTTTGTAATGTGCTCTAGGGGCGACCTCCGAAATTGAGGCTCTTAAAAAGGTTGTGTCTGAAGCCGAGAATAAGGCAGCCATAGAGCAGGCTCTTCGTGAGAAACACGAGGCCAGAGTTATTGAGGCTGAGTGAGAGCTTCAAGAGGCCGTGAAGAAATGTGAGACCTTGGAGCAGAGTTTAGCAGGGAAAGAATCTGAACGCTCCCAGGCTCGCCAAGCCGCAAGTGATGCCCGGGGGAAGCCCAAGGTGCCAAGAAGGAAATCCAGGAGGCGAGGAAGATTGCGGCTGGTAAGGCTTTTTCTATACAAAGCAGGTATTTGAAAGGAGAAAATCAAGTTGAGAGTTTAAATTCTGATTTCTCAAGAGGTATTTGCAGAGCTGCCACACAGCATATCTGATGCCGCCCAAATTTACCGAGCTGAAGAGAGGAATACTGCGGATAAGATCTTCTAGATGCAGTATCTGGCGCCAAATTATCCGGTGCCGTTTTTCGGTCAACTGAAGCAGCTGGTCGAACTGCATAAGGCGCCCAAGCTAGCCATGAAGGATTTGGTTATCTGGTTGTGGCCCGCTGAGCCAATTCCGAGCAGTTACTTCGGGCTCGTGAAGTGGCTTATGAGTGCCCGCCCTTGACTCGAAGTCATCAAGCGGTCGGTCTGCATAGAAGGTGCGCGAATGGCCTTCGCCCGTGCAAAGGTGCATTGGGGGAAGATGGATGTGGAAAAGCTGATGACCGAGGAATTGCCGGAGGGAAAGGAGCACCGCAAGACCGAGTTGTATTATGAAGGTATCTTGAAAGGAGCCCACCTTGCGTCGGAGCAATGCACCAAGGACATTATATTTCCATGAATACGGTCGCGTTTGTCCTTTGTAATATTTGAACAAGATCATTTCTATCACTTATTTCTTGTCGTTTGAAAGTTTTTCCTCCTGTGCGGCCGTTTTATATACTAATCCTGAGAGCTGGCCAGTCGTCGGCTTATGCCCCCACGTAGTAAGTACTGGGGTGTTCGGGATAAACCTGAACACTCTTTATCCTAGTTTTGGGTCCTTGACGGAGGTGTTCAGCACAGCGAACCAGGCAATCAGACTATAGGGCTTTATCACTCTTACTTAGCCATAGGAGTTTTAAAAGGAAGGTAGGCGCAGCCCCTGGTGTTTGGAAGACCGCACGAGGTGCTTTACAGGCGCCTAATCGGAAGAAAGCCGATCCCTCGCATGCTGCATTGGTGACGACATTATGCAGAAGAAATCCTTAAAGATTTTACAACCTCTCGAACAGCTGACCAGCTCTCGCTGCATCATGACAGTCAGTTTTCGGCTTTCTGTAATGAGGTGCTCGTCCGGAAGAACCGGGACACAATTGCAGTAGTTCTCCTTGTGCTACATTAGTCGATATAGCGGAACGTAAGGTACCAAAACATAGGAGCCGGGCAAACCCAAATATTGACCCAAGACATGATTCAGAGCTGATGCATATAATGCTATAAGTTCGGGGTATAAAGAAGCCCCTGGCATATTGAGGCATAACGCGAAATGCCACTGCCTTTTGACAAAAGAGTTTTAATAAGAAAAAGCAGCAGACGAGCATCATATAAACTCACATGTTGTATTTGAATAATATGTCAATGCGTATGAGTACAGGTAATGTGATAAAAAGAAATATGACTACGGAACCTGCTGAGACCAGGCGGGAGGAAGGTGTATGCGGATCCGGAGTGTGGTCGGATGATCGTAGAGGGGAATATCTAGAGATTCCTTTACGCACTCGAATTGTCTTCACGCCATCCGTCCTGGCCTACGCAGAGGTGAACCTGCAAATAAAATGTAAGAAATGGTTTCGCTCCACTGAGTGGTTAGTCACGGTTGTCGGCGTTCTGGGAACGGGGGTACCCAGACTTGCTTGCCTGCGGCCTGCAGCGTGGCTCAAGAAGTGGCCCAGTACGACCCATCTTCATCAACACAAGCTCAAGACCCTTGCGAGGGGCCAAGCCTTGCGGGGCGGACGACAAGAAGCTTCCTCAGGCACAGCCTCGTCAGGCTGGCTCGTGAGGAGGCGGAGAGATCAAGGCGGGGTACCTCACGAGGTACCCGTGACACAAGCCATGATGACTGAAGCCAGGCGGGCGCCAGGTGGGCGCCGGCCTGTGCAGTGTCCTTGTTTCCCCTTCTGTGCAAGGGGGGCAAGCACAGGCCAAGGCATCAGGCAAAGGTTACCGTTTCGGTGCAACAAGACCAGGACCAGCAGAACGGCAGGACGGAGGTCATCATGGAGCCCGGGAAGGCGTCATCGTCAGAGTCTTTGGCAGGCGAGGACCAACTTTAGTCAGGATAAGTATACTAGATGTTCCCCTTCAAAATGGCCAATTGTTGGCGCCCTTCCCGCTCAATATTTGGGAAGAGGACCAGGGCCTCGCTCTATAAATAGGGCTAGTCACCATAGTATAGGGGGATCAGGGATCGACCAATCGAACCTTAGCCAGAACCACCAACACAAGAACTCCTCCCCTCGCGAGGCAGTTCTTACTTTGTATTGTTCATCATCAGCCCCTGAGGCAATCCACACACCACACACTGGACTAGGGTATTACACCACAATGGTGGCCTGAACCAGTATAAACCTTGCGTCCCTTGTGTTGTTCTTCGTGTAGCCTAGATCCTTTGCGAGGTGATGAGACATGAGTTGGTAGAAGAGTGATCTCCGCACGCACCCCAGAGTTCGAACCTTAAGGGTCTGTCGGAACCCGAAATCCGACATTTGGCGCGCCAGGTAGGGATGCGCCGGAATCGCGCTTTCCGCCGTCTTGTGTTTCGCCGTCCGTCACATCCATGTCTGACGCTCGTCGAGCCCGCACCGAGTGTCGGGCTGCTCTCGCCACTCGCATCGCCTAGACGGCGCCCGTCGGCGGAAGCCCCCGTCGTTCCCCGTCGCCTGCCACCAACACCACCACTGGCCCGATGGGGAACGAGCAGCAGGCCTCATCCCTGCATCCTTCGGTGCGGCGGGAAGGCCGCACTGCCACCTCGTCGCTGACTCCAGCTGGTTCGTCGTCCATGCCCGTCGCGCTCCTGCGGACGCGCACGCCGCGTTGCTCCTGGCGCGAGAACTCCTGCACTACCGCCCCGTCGACGACCTCTACGAGGACAGGCTCGCCCGCATCACCGAGCTCGTCAGCGCTGCAGGGGGCTCCCCTGCACCATCCCTCTCACTGCATCGCCCCCCGCCCTGCATGGGCAACGCAGCTCCGGATGCGCCTCCGCCACCTCCTCCCCAAGAAGGCACCCTGGCTCCACGGCGCGCGGCCTCGGGATGAGACCCACCACGTCCAGCGCCTGCGCAGCAAGAAAATAGCTGCCAAGAGATCCCTCGTCCTCAAGAAGCTGCCCATGTGCTCCCCACACCGGCACGTCATGACCGTGCTCCTACTCCAGCGTGCCAAGACCCCGCGCTGCTCCTGGCGGCAGCGTGCGAAGACCTCCAAGATCAAGCCCTTTGTCACCAAAGGCCTCCAGTGGCCACTGCAGACTGCCGTGCCTTCACCGCCGAGCTGCGCAGCGTGGCCTGGTCGGGCAAGTTCAACCCAGATCTGCCCCCACGCTATGACGGCACTGCCGACCCAGCGGAGTTCCTCCAGCTCTGCGAGCTGGGTATCGAAGCTGCCAATGGGGACGAGAAGGTCATGGCGAACTAGTTTCCCATGGCGCTTAAGGACGGTGCCCGCACCTGGCTCTTGGCACGATTTCCTCCTAGGACAAGATGCGCACTCGCTTCATCGCCAACTTCCAAGGCACTCATGACTGGCCCCCGGCCATGAGCGACCTGCGCCGCATCAAGCAGCAGCCAGGAGAGACCCTACAGAAGTACATCCAGCGCTTCAACAACGCTCGCCTCAAGATCCCCAGGGTGACTGAGGAAGCCATCATCTCAGCCTTTTCTGATGGTATGCGTGACATCAAGATGAAAGAGGAGCTAGAAATCCATGAAGACATGTGCACATCCCTGGAGCTGTTCAACTTGGCGAACAAGTGCGCCAGAGCTGAGGAAGGACGCCTCTCCCTCCTCGAGCTTCCGGCTGCCGATCCAGAAGAGAAGAAGCCCAAGGTCAAGGACGTGAAGCGCAAGGGGGGTGCTATGCTTGCAGCAGAGCCAGACATCAAGCGAGGTAGGGATCAGCCTGAGTCATCCAAGGGCAGCCGGTACTGCGTGTACCACGACCTCCACACCCACAACACCAATGAATGCCAAGAGCTCAGGGCTGTGCGAGATGGGCGTATCGGCCGACGCCCCGAGCGCAACGACCGGGGCTATGGCCGAGGAGGATGAAGAGGTGGAGGACGATGGGAAGACCGTGGCCCTCGCCAAGGGTGGCGTGACCGACCTCACGAGGACCGCTGGCAGGATCAGCCTCGTGAGGGGGGCTGGAGGGATCAACCTCGTGAGGATCACCCTCAGGGCAACGCAGGCCTCCCTCCTCTGCCACCACCGCCGAGGAGGAATGAAGACCATCATCAGGACGGGGGCTTCCAGGAGCCGCGTGCAATCGCATGCATCCTGGGCGGCGCTCAGGCCCCAGCCTCTCAGCGCATCTTCAAACAGTTTGCTCGCGAGGTGAATGCAGTCCTCCCCAAGCTTGAGGCCACGCCCCCTCTCAGGTGGTCGGCGTGCGCCATCACGTTGAGCTCAGCGGATCAGCTCAAGTGCACAGCCACGGCCGGAGTCCTCCCGATGCTTTGCTCCCCAGTCATCAGCAATGTGCAGGTCACCAGGACCCTCATCAATGGCGGAGCAGGACTCAATGTCCTGTCCGTCGAGACATTCAACAATCTCCAAGTGCCATACGATCAGCTTCAGCCAACCAAGCCTTTCTCAGGAGTCACTGATGGTTCCACCGTTCTGATAGGGCAGGTTTGCCTTCCTGTCACCTTTGGGCAGCGCGACAACTACCGCACCGAGCTCATTGACTTCGACGTCGCCCACATTCGCCTGCCATACAATGCCATCCTCGGGTACCCAGCCCTGGCCAAGTTCATGGCAGTGACTCATCACGGCTACAACGTCCTCAAGATGCCAGGAAGCGGTGGAGTCATCACGGTGCCTTGTGAGGAGAGGGATGCAGTGTGTTCTCTTGAACGTGCTTTTCAAGCCGCAACAATCGAAGACCTAGATCACAGGAGTGGAAGACTTCCCGAGGCAGTCCCTAAGAAGAAGAAGGCATCACCCGGTCCGAACCCTCGGGAGGCAGGCCCCTCCAATGGCGTTGTGTCAGGACCCGCGCCCGATCAAGGGGCGCCTCCTTCTATCGCATAGGAAATCATGCCCGGCGCCCTCCTCGGGCGAGGCTCGGAGGCTCTCTCCTGGAGGGCCACCGACTTTGCCAAGGTCACGAGGGAGGTGCTCGGGCACCACTTGGAGGCGCGTTTCAAAGCACGTTTCCCTCAAGAAGCAACGAGGCAAGGAGGGCCAAACCCTTGGCAGTTCATCAGCGAAATCATTCAGAAATTGCAGGAGCCAAGAGTCATGAGCGGCAGCCGCCGCTTACCCGCCATAGCCCCCCATCCAGGCGAGGATGGTGGGCTGCGCGTCTGCATCGACGTACCAGGGCTCAACCAAGCCGCTTCTCAAGAACGCTTCTGGCCTTCGCGCATGGGGCGTTGTGAGGGTCCACCTCACAGCTACGTTCGCATGCCTTTCATCCTGCCGAATGCAGTTGCCGCTCATCAGCGCCTGCTGAGGAGCATTCTGGAGGCGCAGGAGGTCAGGCACTCCGCAGTCCAGGCAGAGATGGAGATGGTCTTCGAGGAGCCACCTGCGCCCCCGGAGCTTCCTGAGGCTCCTGGGCCTGGGGGCTCGTGAGGATCGGCTTCCGCAGCGCACGTCGTCTGCTACTTCAGCATTCCCTCATCTCCGACTTCATCAGGTGACACCCTTCGATTTTCATTTTCAGCTGGGAGCGCCCCCAGGGCTGCATCATTCCCAGGCCGCGTGGGTCCGTCCCTATGGCATGTATCTCTTTTGTTCATGTCTTTAGGTTACTCTGTTGGGGGCGCCTCTCGGACTGCATTATCCCCAAGCCACTTGGGCCTGACCCAGCAGCATGTATCTTTCTCGCATCTATTCAGGTTGTGCATTTGACCCGCCATGATTATTGCTTGATGCCTGTGACGGCGCCATTCTTCCCTCATGCTAGCCGCTTGCACGTTAAAAGGGGGTACCTGAGCATCGCGACACACGGGCTCTTACTGGCTGTCTAGCCCTCACCTCCTGGCCTTGTCCACGGCATCGCGACCTGGCATACCAGCGACGGCTGAGCTCACTCGAGGGCCGAGACCTGAGGACGTAGAGCGTTGGCATCTAACCAATTTTGCAGGAGCATATTACAAACAAAGGCCCAGAGCCAGGCGCAACCCGCCTTGAGGTAGGGCCCCATGAGTCCCGTGCTGGCTCACGGGTTCCCAGATACACCTCGTCAAGCCCTACCGTGCCAGCCACGTGTCAGGGCAGGGCTGTACACGCCCCGGGGGCTCCTCCCGGAGGGGAGCCCCCTCCCACGCACCAGTGGAAGCACCATGCTCCGCGCTGGCTGACGACACTGCCAAGGAGCGGCTATGCCCGTACACATATGGAAGCACTATCATCTGCGCTGGTGATAAACAACTGAGGGTGGCCCACGACCGCATCAACCTCAGGGAGCCCAGAGCTCAGTGTCTGGCCCTATCATAACACCTTCCCTTGGGAGTGCCACGCGAGGGGGGTAGGCACGCGGGCTACGCCCGGGCCACGCCCGGGCGCACGCCACCCAGCCAGGCCCCTCGGGCCTGGTTCGTCGCGCGCCCCTCCCCGAGCAGAGCCAAGGTACGAAGGCCGTTTGAACGTCAAGAGGGACTCCTGAGCATCGTGACTCAGGAGCCTAATTGGTCACATAGCCCCTCACTCCTTGGTCCCGTCCTAGTTTCCGGTCAGGGCTAACTACGGCTGAGGTATGCGCGGGGCCGGGCCCTGCCGATGTAGAACACAAGCAAGTAGGAAGGAAAAGCGCAAATCTCAAGGAATTCAAAAGCAAATATTACAGTCCATAGGATGTTTTCACAACGTCAAACACAAGTTTAAATGCCTCCATGAGGCATGATGCATGTTGAAGGAACTAAAACAGGACAAAAGCCGCGAAGGGGTCACTTTCCGGCGGTGCCATCGCTGGCGGTGGAGTTGCACTGGGCGGCTCCACTTCCCGAAGCCCCAGGGTTGGCAGCATCTCGCCTTGGCCCAGTGCTGAAGGCGCGGAACCTCGCCAGCAGGGCTTCCACTTGGTGCCTTCTTCTCCAGGGCCCTCATTCTGGGTGTACAAGGGCAGCGGAAACCCAGGCGGCGGCCGCTCGAACCAGGGCCTCGACACCTCCTGCGAAGCACCCCCGTCTCCGCGGCAGGGAGCTAGCCGTTTCTTCGGCGGAAGCGGGTCAGGACCCTCTCAGGGGGCCTTTCCCTTCTCTTCTGCAGAAAACTGGCGGATTGGTGCCATTGGCGTAAGGTGGAGCAAGGGCGAGGAAGAAGAAGAAAGAGAGTAGCAGGAAGGGACGGACTGGAAGGGCTCGCGCTGTTCCATACATATAGCCGGAGGAGGCCAACCATCGGCCTCCACGATCACAGGTAATCATGACCCGTTTTGCATGCAGGGACTTGTCAAGTCATGCAGTTGCTGAGAAGTCGTGGGGAAGCGGGGAAGCCCACGTCCAATTAACCGCCACGCGGCACCCGACGCCGCAGGCTATTGGGGTCCGCGGCGCTTCGCACTTGCCCCTTCGCTTCTCTGCTAAGCCAAGTCCGGGCGCGCCTTGGGCCCGGGGGCTACTGTCGGTGTTCTGGGAATGGGGGTACCCAGACTTGCCTACCTGCAGCCTGCAGCGTGGGTCAAGAAGTGGCCCAGTACGGCCCATCTTCGTCAACACAAGCTCAAGACCCTCGCGAGGGGCCAAGCCTCGCGGGGCGGACGACAGGAAGCTTCCTCAAGCGCAACCTCGTCAGGCTGGCTCGCGAGGAGGCGGAGAGATCAAGGCGGGGTACCTCACGAGGTGCCCGTGACGCAAGCCATGACGACCGAAGCCAGGCGGGCGCCAGCCTGTGCAGTGTCCTTGTTTCCCCTTTGGTGCAAGGGGGGCAAGCACAGGCCAAGGCATCAGGCAAAGGTTACCGTTTAGGTGCAACAAGACCAAGACCAGCAGAATGGCAGGATGGAGGTCATCGTGGAGCCCGGGAAGGCGTCATTGTCAGAGTCTTTGGCAGGCGAGGACCAACTTTAGTCAGGATAAGTGTACTAGATGTTCCCCTTCAAAATGGCCAATTGTTGGCGCCCTTCCCGCTCAATATTTGGGAAGAGGCCTAGGGACTCGCTCTACAAATAGGGCTAGCCACCATAGTATAGGGGGATCGGGGATCGACCAATCGAACCTTAGCCAGAACCACCAACACAAGAACTCCTCCCCTCACGAGGCAGTTCTTCCTTTGTATTGTTCATCATCAGCCCCTGAGGCAATCCACAGACCACACACTAGAGTAGGGTATTACACCACAATGGTGGCCTGAACCAGTATAAACCTTGCGTCCCTTCTGTTGTTCTTCGTGTAGCCTAGATCCTTTGCGAGGCGATGAGATGTGAGTTGCTAGAAGAGTGATCTCCGTGCGCACCCTAGAGTTCGAACCTTATGGGTCCGCCGGAACCCGAAATCCGACAACGGTATGTGGCTTGTCTTAACTTTTTTGCCAGAGTGTTTTTAGTTAAGGTCCAAGCGAGCCGGGCTATCCTGCTGCACAGTAGTTCGGACTCCTTTGGCGGTGTATGGGAGCTGGGCCCTGCCATTAACCGTGATGACGCTGCACGGACCGGGCATCTTGAGTTTATGGTAGGCGTAATGTGGCACCGCATTGAACTGAGCGAACGCGGTTCGTCCGAGCAATGCCTGATAGTCACTGTGAAAGGGGACGATGTCGAAGACTAACTCTTTGGTACGGTAACTGTCCAAAGATCCGAATACCACTTTTAGTGTGATCGAGCCCGTGCAACAGGCCTCTACACCTGGTATGACACCCTTGAAGGTGGTTTTTTTGGGCTTGATCCTTGAGGGGTCGATGCCCATTTGGCGGACTATATCCTGATAGAGCAGGTTCAAGCTGCTGCCACTGTCCACGAGGACTCATGTAAGGTGGAATCCGTCAATGATGGGGTCGAGGACCAATGCGGTCGAACCGCCATGACGGATACTGGTAGGGTGGTCCCTGCGATCGAAAGTGATCGGACAAGAGGACCATGAATTGAACTTTGGGGCGACTGGCTCCATTGTGTAGACATCCCTTGGTTCACACTTTTGCTTGGAAATATGGGTTGCGTATATCATATCCACCATTTTCACCTGGGGAGGGAATTTCTTCTGTCCTCCTGTGTTCGGTGATCGGGGCTCTTCATTGTCATCGTCGCTTTGGGACCCCTTCCACTTGTTTTCGGCACCTGACCTACCGGCTTGTCTGAAGACCCATCATTCTCTGTTGGTATGATTGGCTGGTGTTCCTGGGGTGCCATGAATTTGGCATGGACGGTCGAGTATGCGGTCCAAACTGGACGGGCCTGAATTATTTTTGTTGAATGGTTTTTTCTGCTGACCGGACTTGGAGCCACTGAATCCGGCATTGACTATCGTGTCTTCGGCACTATCACCGTTTTTACGACGCTTGTGTTTGTTGTGCCGTGGTTTGTCATTGCTATCCCTGGTTTTTGACGTGCCAGCCTTGCTTGTTGTGTTGTTGCTACGAGCCAACCAGCTATCCTCGCTTGCACAAAAGCGGGTCATGAGTGTTTTGAGGGCTGCCATGGACTTTGGCTTTTCTTGGCTGAGATGTCGGGCAAGCCACTCGTCGCGGATGTTATGCTTAAAGGCCGCTAGGGCTTCGGCATCCGGACAGTCGACAATTTGGTTCTTTTTAGTTAGGAACCGGGTCCAAAATTTCCTGGCTGACTCTCCGGGCTGTTGGGTTATGTGACTTAAGTCATCATCATTCGGTGGTCGCACATAAGTGCCCTGGAAGTTGTCGAGGAATGCGTCTGCCAAGTTCTCCCAACGCCCGATGGAGTTTGCCGGCAAGCTATTTAGCCAATGCCGAGCCGGTCCCTTGAGTTTTCATGGGAGGTACTTAATAGCATGTAGATCATGTCCATGGACCATGTGAATATGGAGGAAGAAATCTTCTAGCCATACCGCGGGGTCTGTAGTACCATCGTATGATTCAATGTTCACGGGTTTAAACCCTTCTGGGAATTCATGATCCATTACTTCATCAGTGAAGCACTGGGGGTGTGCGGCGCCGTTGTGCCGGGCTATGTTGTATTCGGTCCGGCCGGTCTTTTGTTTATTGTATCTGGCGTGACGGTCATCGTCACACGTTGTGGCATGCCCCCGTGATCCGTAGATTGATCTTGATTGTCCTGCTTTGTTTTCCAGTACATCTCGCAGGTCCTTCGTGTCACCCCGGTCCTTAGTATTATTGTTTCATTGATGACGGGGTGCGGTCTGGACTTCGGTAGTGTGGGGTTTAACGCCTCCTCCTCGAGTTGAGGTAGCAACCTGCGCTTTGGGTAACTTTTGGTAGGGCGCTCCAGTCCGTATTCCTCGGCAGCCAGGACCTCGGTCCATCTATTAGTTAACAGATCTTGATCAGCTTGAAGCTGTTGCTTCTTTTTCTTCAGGCTTTTTGCAGTGGCTATAAGCCGGCGCTTGAAGCGCTCCTGCTCGACGGGATCCTTAGGCATGATGAATTCTTTGTCGCCAAGGTTCACTTTGTCTTCGGAGATAGGCATGTAATTATCATCCTCTGATTCTCCATCTATTGGATGTTCCTTAGGGCTAGCTTGCCCATCCTCTTACTCGGCATGCTCGAAGCCTGGATGGGCAGGATTGTTTTCATCTTCGGCACCATTCGGATTGTTATCTCTTGTGCCAGTATCACTATTTTTGCTATGGCGGGGCTTGGAGCGGCGCCTATGACACTGGTGCCTAGATTGCTTCTCCAAGGGGTTATCTTCCGTTGCCTCATCGCCATTGCTTTCTTTGGGGGTGTCCACCATGTATATATCATATGATGAGGTGGCTGTCTAGCGCCCTATAGGCGGTGGTTGCTGTTCTTCTCCTGCGTCGTCGTAAATATCGTCGACGTCTTCGGAATCAAAATCAAGCGTGTCGGTTAAGTCATCGAAAGTGGCTATGAAGTGGGTGGTGGGTGGGGAACGAATTTCTTCGTTGTCCGCTTCCCACTCGAGCCGGGCACAGTTCGGCCAAGAGTCTCCCGACAAGGAAAGGGATCTTAATGGATTTAGCACATCACCCAAGGGCGAGTGCTGAAAAATATCTGCGGAGGTGAACTCCATGACCGGTGCCCAATTAGATTCGATAGGCACGGGCGTGCGCGGTTCGGATCCTGAGCCAGAGACGAGTCCGAGGGTCCGATGACACCATCCTCATAGGAGGTGGGATCAGTGTTCGGCTCCAACGCCGATGAGTGTGCGGCCTCCGTGGCGGGGTCCATCCACCCGTCCTCGGATGGCGCGATCTGCTCCGGATTGATTCCCGTGGCCGCCGCAGGTGCGATCTCCTGAACATTGTCTGATGGCATATCTAAGTCATGCTCGTCGCGCCTGTTCGGCGTACCTGACATGGGCTCGAATCCGTTGAAGACCAAGTCTCCGCGGATATCGGTAGTATAATTCAAGCTTCCAAACCTGACCTGATGGCCAGGGGGCATAGTTATCGATCTGTTCCAGGTGGCCAAGCGAGTTGGCCCGCAGTACAAAGCCACCGAATACAAAGATCTGTCCAGGAAGGAAAACCTCCCCCAGGACCGCGTCATTGAAGATGATTGAAGGAGCCATCAAGCCCTATCGTGGCGGCACAGTGGAACTCTCAATGAAAGCACCAATGTCGGTGTCGAAATAGACGGATCTCAGGTAGGGGGTCTCGAACTGTGCATCTAAGGCTAATGGTAACAGGAGGCAGGGGACACGATGTTTTACCCAGGTTCGGGCTCTCTCGATGGAGGTAATACCCTACTTCCTGCTTGATTCATCTTGATGATATGAGTATTACAAGAGTTGATCTACCACGAGATCGTAGAGGCTAAACCCTAGAAGCTAGCCTATGATTATGATTGTTCTTGTCTGTCGGATTTCGGGTTCCGGCAGACCCTCTAGGTTCGAACTCTAGGGTGCACGCGGAGATCGCACCTCGTACCTACCTATGTCTCGTCGCCTCGCAAGGATCTAAACTACATGAAGAACAACACAAGGGACACGAGGTTTATACTAGTTCGGGCCACCATTATGGTGTAATACCCTACTCTAGTTTGTGGCGTGGTGGATTGCCTCAGGGGCTGATGATGAAGAATACAAGGAAGAACTGCGTTGCGAGGGGTGTTCTTGCGTTGGTGGTTCTGGCTAAGATTCAACTGCTCTCCCCCTGCCTTGAGAGTGGCTAGTCCTATTTATTGAGCGAGGCCCTGAGCCTCTTCCCAAATATTGAGTGGGAAGGGCGCCAACAATTGGCCATTTTGAAGGGGAACATATAGTACACTTATCCTGACTAAAGTTGGTCCTCGCCTGCCAAAGACTCTGGCAGTGACGCCGGCTTGGGCTCCACGATGACCTCCATCCTGCCGTTCTGCTGGTCTTGGTGTTGTTGCACCAAAATGGTTGCCTTTGATTGATACTCTTATGTGCGCTTGCTCCCTTTGCACCAAAGAGGAAACAAGGACTCTGCGCAGGCCGGCGCCCGCCTGGCTTTGGTCGTCATGGCTTGCGTCACGGGCACCTTGTGAGGTACCCCGCCTTGATCTCTCCGCCTCCTCGCGAGCCAGCCTGACGAGGCCGCGCCTGAGGAAGCTTCCTGTCGTCCGTCCCGCAAGGCTTGGCCCCTCGCGAGGGTCTTGAGCTTGTGTTGATGAAGATGGGCCGTACTGGGCCACCCTTTGAGCCACGCCGCAGGCCGCAGGCAGGCAAGTCTGGGTACCCCCGTTCCTAGAACACCGACAGTAGCCCCAGGCCCAAGGCGCGCCTGGACTTGGCTTAGCGGAGAAGCGAAGGGGCAAGTGCGCAGCGCCGCGGGCCCCAACAGCCTGCGGCCTTGGGTGCCGCGTGGCAGTTGATTGGACGTGGGCATCCTTGTTCCCCCACGCCTTCTTATTTTGCGCCCGGCTAGGCGGGCCCGTAGTTGTACACAGTCGCTTGTGCATCCCCTGCTCTTCTTCCTCCAGAGCTCTAATCTCCGCTTCCAATCCAATCTCGAATCCTCCCCTTCCTGTCGTCATGGCGCCAACAAAGAAAGGGAAGGGGAAGAACCCGGTGTCCTTGCCCCGCTCGCTGCCGCCGACGGCTCCCGCTGTTGACCAGTCGATCATACTCAATCTGGAAGCTTTGGGCAAGGTCAGTTCCACCCTTGCCACCACATTCAACGAGTGTGGGAGGACGACGGTCTGGCCTGCGTCCCACTTCTCTATTGACAAAATAGCCACCGAGGTCCGGTACTTCGCCGACGCACTGTGGGCGGGGCTGGTTCCTCCTTTTTCCGATTTCTTCAACATTGTGCTTTCCCATTACCAGATTCACATGATGCATTTGGGTCCTGAATCCATTACTCTCCTTTACGTCTTCGCTTTTGTCTGCGAGGCGATGATGGGCATTCCTCCTTCGGTTGCCTTGCTGCACCACTTCTTCTCTTTGCGCCTCAGTGATCCCTCCCAATGTTCAGGATGCGTGAGCTTCTTTGCCGCACCAGGGGCGACAGCCTTGGGGATTGACTTCAGCCTTCCTCTGCCCGCGACGGGGTTCCGAGAGTGGTGGCTGTATGTGGATGTCAGAGTACCCAGCCCCCTGCTCTTGGAGCCAACCTTGCCCACTATCCCCAACTTGGGATGGGGCCGTGAGACGCTCACGAGCCCCCGGCTCGCCTTCGTCTGGCGCCGCTTCGCGAATTTGAGGGCGCTTGGTGTGACGGCACCCAAGGTGGTGAAAGAGTTCCTCCAGCGCCGCATTGCCCCTCTCCAGCGCCATTCCCGCCGGATGTGGGCCTTCGGGGGGCATGAAGACCGCATGAGGCTCCAGAAGGAAGATCTGGCGCCCGAAGTGCTGAGGAAGGTTCTCGTGATTCTGACCGGGGATCCTTCCCCTGGCAGCGTCCGGCAAGGGGGTGCCTTGTTGTATCTTTGCTCAGGCAGGGATGATTTCGTGAGGCAGATGCCCAGCTTCGATGAATGGGGGCTGCGCCCAGCAGGCCTCGTGGGACCTCGTGAGAACCCAGTTGTGGTGGTTGCCCTCCCGGTCGCCCGTGGCGGTCCTTCCTTGAGTGGTGGAGCTGGGAGGCAAGGGCCACCGGGGCTGAGGGGGCTGCCGTCGGGATAACTGCACCTTGCGGAACCCCCGAGGTGGCAGCTCCTGGGATGGCCCAGCAGCGACCGAAGGTGTTGAGCTGCGCCCCATGGCTTCCGTGGTTGAGGCCCCTGAGGCCCTGGCCACCCTCAATGGGGCGGCATCTGGCGGCGTGTGGCAGGGCGACGTCCCCGACGCCGGTCACCTTGGCGCTTCTTCCTCGCCGCAGACTGATACTTGCGCCGAGCTCCTAGGCCGCTTCCGCATGGACTTTGAGGCTCTCCAAAAGAGAAGGGGGGCCTTAGGTGGCGATGATTACCCCTGCCGCCTGCTGAAGCGCAGGAAGTACTTCGCCATCGACGAGCAAGCCTTCTTCTTCCTTAATCCTTTACTTTCCCGTTGCTTCATCTGACCATTCCTCTGCAGGGCCCTCCCTGCCGAGTTCACAGAGACAGCTAAGGAGCCATCTCCCCAGGCCCTGCCCTCTCCACCGACTCCAAGCGTTCCGAGCTCGAGTGCTACCCCGGTGGTGAGGTCGGTTGGAGAGGTGAGCCATCTTGCGGTGCGTCCTGATCCTGTGTTCCTCGCACCCCTCCTTCATGAGCCCTTCCGGGGCATAGCTAGCCTGCCTCGGGCCTTGGTTGTGGATGGCGACTAGCTGGGGTCTACCTCGCATTCTTCTCGGGAGGGCGAACAGGCTCAAGGCCAAGCTTATGGCGGGGCGCGCCCGGCCATCACGATGGCGCTAGCCCCCAGCCCCCTGCCCAGAGGGGGTATGCCTGTTCGCGGCCCTCCGCGTAAGCCAGGGGCGGAGGACGATGTGGAAGACGTCCTTGAGTGTGCTCGGGAGCGCCGCACCCTTCGCCAAGGGTTTCTCTAGAGGGCGAACGATGCAGTGAGCCAGCTTGGTGTAGAGCTTGCCGTTGTGGACGTGCGCCTTGAGGCCGAGGGTCTGCGCCTTGCTGAAGAGAGGCGCAAGCTGAAGGTGGCCGTTGCCCTTGCACGCTACCGACGTGACCTTGACAATGCGAAGGCCGAGGCGTTGCTGGTGGCTATTCGGGAGGCCGGGGGGGCCCGGGAGGCTGACCGGCGGCGCGAGGCCATAGAGGAGCGGGCGCGGAGCTCCAGGCCCGGAGTAACTCCCTGGAGCAGCAGGTGGAGCTGCATGAGGCGGCGCTTGCATCGATGAAGAGGGCGTCGGTCGACCAGGCGGAGCTCCAGAAACGTGAGGAGGCACTGATGCTGGAGGCCACCGAGCGCACTCGTGACCTTGAGCGGCTAGAGACGAGAGAGCGCCTGGTGGCGCAGGCGGAGGATGATGTCTCCGCGCGGGAAGCCCGAGTCCTAGAGGAGGTTGAGCACCGGGTGGCAGAGGCACACTCGAACCTCGGGCGTGCGTACAAGGAGAGGCTGCAGCTGACCAGGGTCGAAGCAGAAGGCAAGACCATCGCCCTAAGGGCCAGGTTGGATGAAGCGACATGGCGCGCTGATGCTGTCGGGGCTGCCCTTCGCGCGGCACAGGGGGAGCTGGCCTTCTCTCGCGCCGAGGTGCTTCTTCTCTAATAGAGAGTTGATGCATCTGAGACTGTTGCGCAGCAGAACAAGGATGAGATTCGCCAGCGGCAGACCTTGGAGCACATGCATGGCCCCATGATCCTCATGCTCCGGGAGAGAGCCAACACGGCCCTGGGCAACATCTGCGAGGCAGCCGTTGGGCAGCCTCATGTGGTTAACTATGCCGGCAACCTTCAGTTCTTCACTGATGTGGTGACGCAGCTAGAGGCTCGGTCGGGCAGGGCCGACAGGTTAATGGAGGAGAGGAGCCGTGCCCTGCTCGGGCGTGCCTTTTCTCGCATCTTCAGTCATCTTTAGAACATGGATCCCCACTTTGACTTCGATGCTGCCATCGCCCCGGTACCCCTGGCCGTCCGGGACGACCTGGTGCACTGGGTGGAAGACAACGTAGACGCCCTCGTCAGGGCCTTCACCGCTGATAACGACGGGGTGGTCGTGGTTGCTGACGAGGGCGGTGTGGTGAATGGCCCGGACGCTGCCGACGGTGACGCAGAGAGTGATGGCGAGGCCAGTGATGCCAGTGACGATTCAGGTGGCGCCCTTGAGGATGCATTGGGGGATTTATCCGATTGACCGCGTGCTCCTCCTTTTTTACCCTGCACAGAGAGAGCTCGGGCTTGGCCCTGAAGGTAGTAAGAGCATTTTGGGGAGGGGGAGCCCCTCGTGTAAAAAAACTTGCGGTTAGCGTAATTGTAGACATGACGTTGCCTGTATGCCTGCACCAAGCGATTAACATCGCGATGAGCCAATTTTCTTGTTTACCCTTGACCCGCGTGGGCCCTGAGCGAGCCCGTGGGAGGGCCATGGTGCCCTGAGTGCCTTCTGAACGAATCCATTGAACCTGTAGCAAGAGCCTCCTGAGAAGGCGCGGCGGCGGCAGTCCAGGCTGCGCGCATGCTGGGCCTGGCCCGACTCGCGAGGGGCTCACGAGGGGAGGCAGCTGAAGCTGGATGGGTGTAAAGCGGCAGCCAGAACACGAGAGATTGCTCGAATGAGACTAAACACCCCTTCCCCAAACACACGCAAGTCTCAAGCTCAAATCCAACTTAAATTCAGATAGGGGAGAGAATGACAAAAAGGCAAAAAAGCAGAAAGGCCGCATCCGGCACCTAGTCTAGTCTTCAACGTCTTCTCACCAGCGCGGAGCTAAGTTCTGCCACTGGGCGTGGGCGGGAGCCCCCGAGGCCCGAGGGCGGCTCTTCGGAGACTCCGAGGTGTGTACAACCCCACTCATTATTACGTGAGAGTGTCACGAGGTGGAGAGCTTCACAGGCACTGGGCCTTCTTCACAGGTACCGGCCTTGCTTCATATTGCCAGATGAGGGCCCCGCCTTGCGCCACACTCTATTGCCATCGACGATGGCCGGAGACCGAGGACGCTGCCGATGGGATAGAGAGGTCGCCAGCGGTTCCCCCGACGACCACGGGTCCTCTGTCGGGGCAGGCCCTGAGGCACCTCCCCGGCAGAGGGCCTACCTCCCGAGGACGCCTTGCTCCGAACGCCGCGGTGGTGATGCCAGATCCCCGATGCCCTCCTCCTGAGGGGTAGGAGGCTGCTGGATTGGGGCAGCCATCCGCCGAGACGACCTGTACCTCCTGTGATCCATGGTTAGCATATGCCTGCTCCTGAGGAATTAACGGTACCCGGTAGTCGCTGCCTCCAGCGCGGTCGACGGGGATTTCCCGGGGCTCCTGAAAGAGCTCACCTTCGGGTGTTTCTTCCCCCCAGCTTGGGCCAAGGAACGGGCCATGGTCTTCCTCCTGCGCGTGCCCTAGATACATCATGTGGGGCACGTACGCTTTCGGGGCCGCCGCCCTGAATGCTTCGCTGTAGTGCCCCGTGTGCCACACAGTCCTGCTTGATGTGCCGACCTGGGGGTGGTAGCGCGGTGGTCCACTGGGACCGTGGGCTGTGGTGAGTCCTCCTTCGCTGGCCGGAGGCGGAGGCGGCGCCGTTGTTAGCCCGGTGCTGATGGCCAGGTTGGCATTGGGGTAGCCTTGGAATCCGCTCGGGTCGCGTGCGGGGCCCCCACGCGGTCCGCCTTGGACCTGAGGCTGCGGTTGGGTGCAGAAGGGGTGAGCCCCCGAGGCAGCGAATCCCAGGAGCTCTGCCGCCCGCTCTAGCAGCACGTCGTGGCCGCCCTCCAACAGCCTGCATTGCAGCAACTCTCGGGCCACCGTGAGTGCGGCCCTTGAGCTCGCCTGCTCTCGCTGGGTGTACGTCGTCGTGGCCACAGCGTGGCTTGAGGCCCTCACGGCCGACCGCACCTGCCGCGACGTGAGAGGTGACGTCGCCTGACCACGTCGCCCACGGCCCGCAGCGCCCTGCGGACCGCGGGCTGCCTGGGGCACATGGTTGAGGTCGCCCTTGGCGAGCGGCTCTACGCGGGCGGGCCAGGCCGCCCAGGGATCGGGATTGCCCGTTGGGTCACCGGACATGATGATGACAATGCAACGGGACACGAGGCGGCGGGAGAAGGATTCCGGTGCACCCCTACCTGGCACGCCAAATGTCGGATTTCGGGTTCCGGCAGACCCTCTAGGTTCAAACTCTGGGGTGCACGCGGAGATCGCACCTCCTACCTACCTATGTCTCGTCGCCTCGCAAGGATCTAAACTACACGAAGAACAATACAAGGGACACGAGGTTTATACTAGTTCGGGCCAGCATTTTGGTGTAATACCCTACTCTACTTTGTGGCGTGGTGGATTGCCTCAGGGGCTGATGATGAACAATACAAGGAAGAACTGCCTCGCGAGGGGTGTTCTTGCGTTGGTGTTTCTGGCTAAGGTTCAACTGCTCTCCCCCTGTCTTGAGAGTGGCTAGTCCTATTTATAGAGAGAGGCCCTGAGCCTCTTCCCAAATATTGAGCGGGAAGGGCGCCAACAATTGGCCATTTTGAAGGGGAACATCTAGTACACTTATCCTGACTAAAGTCGGTCCTCGCCTGCCAAAGACTCTGGCAGTGACGCCGGCTTGGGCTCCACAATGACCTCCATCCTGCCGTTCTGCTGGTCTTGGTCTTGTTGCACCGAAATGGTTGCCTTTGCTTGATACTCTTGCCTGTGCTTGCTCCCTTTACACCGAAGAGGAAACAAGGACTCTGCGCAGGCCGGCGCCCGCCTGGATTTGGTCGTCATGGCTTGCGTCACGGGCACCTTGTGAGGTACCCTGCCTTGATCTCTCCGCCTCCTTGCGAGCCAGCCTGATGAGGCCGCGCCCGAGGAAGCTTCCTGTCGTCCGCCCCGCGAGGCTTGGCCCCTCGCGAGGGTCATGAGCTTGTGTTGATGAAGATGGGTCGTACTGGGCCACCCTTTGAGCCACGCCACAGGCCGCAGGCAGGCAAGTCTGGGTACCCCCATTCCTAGAACACCGACATTGTCTATGGACTAAATCCTCCGGATTATATAGACACCTGAGGGGGCTAGGGTTACACAGAGTCGGTTATAGAGAAGGAGATCTACATATCCAAATTGCCAAGCTTGCCTTCCACGCAAAGGAGAGGGCCATCCGGACACGGGACAAAGTCTTTAATCTTGTATCTTCATATTCCAACAGTCCGGCCAAAGTATATCGTCCGGCTGTCCGAGGACCCCTTAATCTAGGACTCCCTCACCCGTAAGCCACACATCCATGTTAGTAAATCAGTTTTTCAAATACTAGACTCAAGTTCGGCCAATCAGTTGGAAAGGGGGATTCCTACAGGCAGTTGGCTCCGGTACCAACTTGTGATGCCTCTGATTCAATTGCACACTAATCATACATGCAAATGATTACGATCAAGTTCAGGGACTCATGGGAAGATATCACAACACAACTCTAGACACAAATAAAATAATACAAGCCTTTTATTACAAGCCAGGGGCCTCGAGGGTACGAATACAAAAGCTCGATACACAAGAGTCAGCGGAAGCAACAATATCTGAGTACACACATAAAGTTATACAAGACTGCCTTAAGAATGCAAGCACAAAACAACAATGATCGAAGAGGCAAGGCCTCCTGCCGGGGACCTCCTAACTACTCCTGGTCTCCATGTAGTAGTATCCGTGAGCGGTAACATCTGGCTCCAGGGATCCACCATCTGGTTGCAACAACCGGAAAGAAGAAAGAAGGGGGGAAAGGGGTAACAAAGCAACCGTGAGTACTCATCCAAAGTACTCGCAAGCATCAGATCTATACTAAGTATGCATTGGTATCAAAAGGAAGGGCTGTATCTGTGGAATGAACTGCAGAATGCCAGAATAGAGGGGAAGGCCTAGCTTATCGAAGACTAGCATCTTCAAGCAGCTTGAAGCATCTTGCAGCATGTAGAAGAGTAAAAGATAGCAGTTTATGATTAACAAACATGTTGTAGCATTAACGCCCAGAGATCCTTCCTAGACTCCATGCGAGAAAGCAATCCCGGAGCCACATATCTCAAGTATCCATTTCTAGTTGTAATAGATCAGGATATAAGTCTGAGGGTTCGTTACTGTGGACACAACTATTCGTATAGATAATCTTCCCTACAGGGGTGCACCACATTTTCCAACATGCTTGATTACTCTGGTCGGACACACTTTTCTGGGTCAATGCCCGACCTCGGAAGATCAACACGTCGTAGCCCTGCCTAGGCTCAGTAGAGAGGTCCCCGCCAGTCTATATCCTAAGCACTCCGGGGTCTGGGCCCATCGCTCGTTGCACTCCGGGTCATTGCGAGCAGGGCATGTCCAGGCTGGTGCCGGCCCAGCCGTGCCGCAATGCTAAACTGGACGTCTGACAAAGCTTCGCCTGATACTACATCGTCGAGGCCCATAACTATTCTCACGTGGTGGTTAGGTCGTAAAGGCCAAAGGCCAACTCAGAACAAATGCCCAAACCATAATGTATTATTAGCTTGCGGAGACGAGCAAAGACTCACGATCGATGTGACCCTGTCGCCCCATCTCGTGGACTTACGACAAGGGCCCAGAATGCCCGGCTGTGCCACGTAATTATCTTGCAGGTGCTCTCTGGGCCCGTCCGACTTTCACAAGGTCTCAATTAAAGCCAAGGTAACCATGTGGCCAAACATCAAGGGGGAAACCCAAGGAATCACCCTCAGTGGATTCCACTCAATGTAATCATCAAGGTGAACGTAAGAAGAACCACCCTCAAGGTTCACACTTGAGGGGTTGCACGATAGATTCGTATCAGGAGTGGTAAAGGAGGAATCACCCTCGATGACCACGACCGAATAGCTACACTATAGAGTCATCATCAGGAGTGCGTTATGAGGTATCACCCTCGGCATTCGATAGTAGCTCTACAGAGTCAAGCAATAAATGGGCGTGATGTGATGTGAGGTGTCGGGTCTGGTCGTGGATCACGTTGATCGAGTCATCGATGATGAAGCAGGGGCAACAAGGACAAGGTGGGGGTCACTGATGGATCACTAACCAACCTATACTAATCAGTTTAGGATAAGCAGGTAAGGTACAACAACAGGTACAAAAGCAGGCTGTGCATATCAAAATAGGAGCAATCAAATATAGTAGCAACATCTAATGCAAGCATGAGAGAATGGAATTGGCGATATCAGGATGATCAAAGGGGGGGGCTTGCCTGGAAGCTCCGCTGAAAGGTAAGAACAGTCGTCGATGACGTAGTCGATCACAGCGGCATCGGCAGCGGTCTCGGGGTCTACTAGAGAAGAAGAGGGGGAAGAAACAGTAAATACAAAGCAAACGGATGCATGCCATGACAAAAGGCAAACTAGGGTGCTCTAAACATGGCTACATGATATCGACGAAGGGGGAAAACATCTGGGAATGTTTTCTTGAAGTTTGCATTTTTGGGACAGATGAAACGGGGGGGGGGGGGACGGTTGCATGTTCACTATGCTAGGGACGTGTGGGAGACGAACGGGCTGCGTATGCAGATTCATCTCGTCTCAACTTTCATGTGCAAAGTATTTTAATCCAAGATACGATTTATTTTATATAAATTTTCAAAGTTTTAACCATATCCGGAAAATCCCTGAAATTTTGCTAAGTCTGAGAATTCATCAGTTTTAAACATCACTTAGCGGTTTTCCGGAGGCTATAACTATTGTTCTGTACATCCTATGATTTTGTGCCTTATAAAAATTGTGAGCATTTCTCCGCGATCTACATGTTAGTATCACTTTCATCCATATTATAGTTCATTTGCTTGATCATCAACAACTCTAAAGTAGCTAAAAATAAAGTTGTTTTCGGTTTTTCTGTTAACGGAACATAGAACTTTGTGATTTTCGTAGGAATTAATCCATGCATCAAATGGATTTGGTCCAATGGAAGCATTCGAGCCTTGTCAAGTGTACTACTTGTCCATATTATTTTTACTCTTGTTAACAGTTGTTTAACCACTAATTACAGGTTGTCTAGGGGGTTAGTCGGTATAGAATTAGAAAAGCTAGCTAGCAGCAGTGGTTAAGCGGAAGCAGTAGCAGCAGTCAGCAGGCAGGCACGCCGGCGCGTGCCCACGCACAAGGCAAGGCCAGCGGAGAGAGTGGCGACTGGCCGGGATGGGACCAAAGGAAGGCGAGACGCGCGCGGGCGTGAGGCAGGGCACAGCCGTGGGGTGGCCATGTGCAGCGGTAGGCTCACCGGGCAGAGGCGGGCTCGGCTGATGACAGCGGCAGAAGAGCAGCAGCAGAGCGAAGAAGGGCAACGGTGTGGTGCGCAGCAAGAAGCAGCGACCGTAGTAGTATAATAGCTCAGCCGAAGCAGACCAGAGCAGTGGCGGGCATGCTTCGGCCATAGCAAATCGATCACGACAATGACGTTACGCTACAGATCAAGAGCGGCTATAAAGAGGAAATGTCAAGGAGCTCACATTGGTGATGAGGAGCTTCTCAGGGAGGCGCAGGGTGCAGTGGAGATGCCGGAATCAACGGCAACGTGCGGCAGGTCAGCGGGTCCCGAGGAAGAAGATGTCGGTGCTGGGCTTGATGTAGGCGCTTCCACCTCCAACACGCTGGTGTAGACGACGAGGGAGTTGATGCCGGGGCTAGTGAACGCGGTGGATTGGTGTGGGGGTGCTTGGTGGCTATGCAAGCGGCAAACCCATGGCGACGGCGGCGACAGTCTCCACCAGATCGAGAAGATGGGCGAGAGGGGGGAGAAGTGGGAGAGGCAGGGGTAGTGGGTGGCTAGG
This sequence comes from Triticum aestivum, assembly GCF_018294505.1. Classification (NCBI taxonomy): domain Eukaryota; kingdom Viridiplantae; phylum Streptophyta; class Magnoliopsida; order Poales; family Poaceae; genus Triticum; species Triticum aestivum. The sequence goes on from NC_057804.1 coordinate 151,034,467, forward strand.
GTTTTTCAACAAGGTCGGGGACGACCTTATCCTCGTCGAGCATTGCTAGATGGTCGCCGCGTGGAGATCAGAGGCGTGTGCGGGCATGCGTTCTCCATGGTGACAAGGTGAACAGGAGGTTGGGGACGAGTGGTTAGATGGGCTGGGCTGTGGACTGTAGCCATGGACTACAGTGCACAGTGCAGCTTTGTCTCCTCCTTTTTTTATTTCTCTTATGTTTCACTTATTTCTTTCCTACTTTGCATTATATTTGAGCTACTAAAAGAGTTTTGTTAATAAAAAACTTGGCACAAAAAATATGGCGCAATATTCTGGGTTGCTACAAAAAGTTTCAAAGCATTTGGGAGTGTTCAACTATTTTTAGAAATTGAAGAGGTCAAATAATTAGTTGTTGGCCCACTAAATAAATTTTTAGGGGCACCTGGGAATCCAAAATAGGTTAGTTCCAACATGAAAAATAACCAGAGATTATTTGCCACACTTCGAACATTTTAGATTTTATGTTTGAAAACTTTAACATTTGACTTTAATTTAAATTTGAATTTGGACCGGATTCGAACCAATGCGAGTTTAACAACAGTAATCATGATGACGTGGCATAATTATCATGGAATTATTGTAGCTTAATTATCCGGGCGTCACACCATCACCAATTTCATGATGCTCATGGCCATCCGTGAGTAATTCCATCGTAGGCTGGTTGGACGGTGATGGGTTGGATGAGATTTATCATGTAATCAAGTTCGTTTTGTTAGGGTTTGATCCCTAGTATCCACTATGTTCTGAGATTGATGTTGCTACGACTTTGTTATGCTTAATTCTTGTCACTAGGGCCTGAGTGCCATGAATTCAGATCTGAACCCTTTATGTAATATATTTTTGGTCTTGATCCGATCTTGCAAGTTGTAGTAAGCTACTACGTGTTATGATCCGGCAACCCTGGAGTGACAATAGTCGGGACACTTCCCGGTGATGATCGTAATTTGAGGAGTTCATGTATTCACTAAGTGCTAATGCTTTGGTCCGATTGTCTATTAAAAGGAGGCCTTAATATCCCTTAGTTTCCATTAGGACCCCGCTACCATGGGAGGGTAGGACAAAAGGTGTCATGCAAGTTCTTTTCCATAAGCACGTATGACTATATTCGGAATACATACCTACATTATATTGATGAATTGGAGCTAGTACTGTGTCACCCTAGGTTATAATTGTTGCAGGATGAATGCCATCCGACATAATTATCCATCATGGATCCATTGCCTATGAGCTCGTTTCATATTGATCTTTGCTTAGTTACTTTGTCGTTGCCACTGTTAGGATTGCTACAAAACTACTACTGTTACTTTTGCCACAGTTACCGTTACTTCCATACTACGTTGCTACTAAATATTTTGCTATAGATATTAAGTCTTTCAGGTGTGGTTGAATTGACAACTCAACTGCTAATACTTGAGAATATTCTTTGGCTCCCCTTGTGTCAAATCAATAAATTTGGGTTGAATACTCTACCCTCAAAAACTGTTGCGATCCCCTATACTTGTGGGTTATCACGCGTTTCTCCTATTGGATTGATACCTTGATTCTTAACTAAGGGAAATACTTATCTCTACTATGTTGCATCACCCTTTCCTCTTCAAGGGAAAAACCAACGCAAGCTCAAGAAGTAGCATTGCACAATCTTGGGAGAGGATGAAATTGATGATAAGAAATTGCCCTACTCATGGTTTAAGTTTATGGATGATCATACAATTTTTTTAATGCTGGGTTGAATTTTGCATCTAGAGATCTTTTAAATTCCGCTGCGGGTGGTACTTTTATGGAAATCACATTAGGAGAAGCTACTAAACTCCTTGATAATATTATGGCAAATTACTCTCAATGGCATACTGAAATATCTTCTACTAGTAAAAAAGTGCATGCGATTGAAGAAATTAATACTTTGAGTGAAAAGATGGATGAAATTATGAAATTGATTGCTAGTAAGAGTGCTCCTATTGATCCCAATGATATGCCTTTGTCTACCTTGATTGGGAATGATAATGAATCTATGGATGTGAATTTTGTTGGTAGGAACAATTTTGGTAATAACGCATACAGAGGCAATTTTAATCCTAGGTCATTTCCTAGTAATTCCTCTAATAATTATGGTAATTCCTACAACAATTCTTATGGAAATTATAATAAGATACCCTCTGATCTTGAGAATAACATTAAAGATTTTATAAGTTCTCAATATCTTTTCAATGCTATGGTAGAAGAAAAATTGCTTAAAGTTGATGATTTGGCTAGAAACGTTGATAAGATTTCTCATGAGATTGATTCTTTTAAGATTAGATCTATGCCACCAAAGCTTGAAATTAATGAGTCTTTAAAAACTATTAGAATCTCTATGGGTGAAAGTAAGGAGATAACAGCTAGGATGCGTGCTAAGATAGATTGGTTTGTAAAAGCGTGTTCCTCTAGTTTTTGTAATAATAATGATGAAGATCTTAAAGTAATTGGTGTGACTCCTATTGAATCTTTGTTTGCCAATATAAAACTTGATCAAGATGGGACCCGAGATGAGTCAACTTAGGTAGAAGGCGTCCCAGTAATTTGGAGAGTGATGATCTTAATGAAGAATTTGATAAAAGTGGGATTGGAGAGGTCAAAACTTTAGGTAGCGATGGACCCACTCTTTTGGATTTCAAGGACTTTAGTTATGATAATTGTTCTTTGATTGATTGTATTTCCTTGTTGCAATCCTTGTTTAATTCACCTCATGCTTATAATCAAAATAAGGCTTTTACTAAACATATCATTGATGCTATGATGAAATCTTTTGAAGAAAAACTTGAGTTAGAAGTTTCAATCCCTAGAAAGCTTTATGATGAGTGGGAACCTACTATGAAAATCAAGATTAAAGATTATGAGTGCAATGCTTTGTGTGATTTGGGTGCTACCGTTTCCACTATTCCGAGAACTTCATTTGATGTGTTAGGTTTCCATAAACTTGATGATTGTTCCTTAAATTTGCACCTAGCGCATTCCACTATTAAGAAACCTATGAGAAGGATTAATGATGTTCTTATTGTTGCAAATCAGAATTATGTGCCCGTAGATTTTATTGTGCTTGATATACCTACTAGCTATAGACCCGTAGGTCTGTGTAAACTACTCAAACATCATAGAAAGGGTAGCCAAGATAGTGTAGAGGCCCTCCGTGATCAAATACCCCTCCGGCAGAGTGCCAGAAAAGGCCCCAAGATGGGATCTCACGAGAACAGAAGCTTGTGGCAGCGAAAAAGTATTTTTGTGGACGCTTCTGATGTAGATGGAATATTCAGATATTTATGGAGCAAGAATTAGGGTTAGGGGAGTCCCAAGGGGCCCACAAGCCTGGGAGGCGCCCCCCTAGAGCACGCCCTCATGGCTTGTGGCCCTCTCATGGCTTCTCTGGCCTCCTCTCCAAGTCTCCTGGGTTTCTTCTGGCCCAAGAAAAGTCATCATAAAGTTTTACTCTGTTTGATATTGATTTCTGTAAAAGATAAACAAGGAAAAAAACAACAATTGGCACTGGGCACTAGGTTAATAGGTTAGTCCCAAAAAATGATATAAAATAGTACCATAATGCATATAAACATCCAAGATTGATAATATAATAGCATGGAACAATCAAAAGTTATAGATACGTTGGAAACATAGCAAGCATCCCCAAGCTTAATTCCTGCTCATCCTCGAGTAAGTAAATGGTAAAAATAGAATTTTTTATGTGGAATGCTACCTATCATGTTTATCAAGTAATATTTCTTATTGTGGCATGAATATTCAGATCCATAAGATTCAAAACAAAAGTTTAATATTGACATAAAATAATAATACTTCAAGCATATGAATAAAGCAATCATGGCTTTTCAAAATATCATGGCTAAAGGAAGTTATCCCTACAAAATCATATAGTCTTGTCATGCTCTATCTTCATCACACAAAGTATTTATCATGCACAACCTCGATGACAAGCCAAGTAATTGTTCATACTTTTGACGTAATAAAGTATTTTCAACTTTCACGCAATACATGACCGTGAGCCATGGATATAGCACTATAGGTGGGATAGAATATGATGTAGGTTGTGATAAGACAAAAAGGAGAAAGTCTTGCATCAACTAGGCAAATTAATAGGCTACGGAGATGCCCATTAATTGATATCGATGCAAGTGAGTAGGGATTTCCATGCAACGGATGCACTAGAGCTATAAGTGTAGGAAAGCTCAAAAGAAAACTAAGTGGGTGTGCATCCAACTTGCTTGCTCATGAAGACCTAGGGCAATTTGAGGAAGCAATAATTGGAATATACAAGCCAAGTTCTACAATGAAAATTTCCACTAGTATATGAAAGTGACAAAATAGGAGACTCTCTATCATGAAGAACATGGTGCTACTTTGAAGCACAAGTGTGGAATAGGATAGTAACATTGTCCCTTCTCTCTTTTTCTCTTTTTTTTGGGCTCTTTGGCCTCTCTTTTTATTTTGGGCTCTTTGGCCTCTCTCTTTTTAAGTCCGGAGTCTCATCTCTACTTGTGGGAGAATCATAGCCTCCATCATCCTTTCCTCACATGGGATAATGCTCTAATAATGATGATCATCACACTTTTATTTCATTACAACTAAAAAATTACAACTCGATACTAGAACAAATATGACTCTATATGAATGCCTCATGCATATGAGAACAATATGACAATCATGGTGTATGTCATAATAAAACGGAACGGTGGAAGTTGCATGCCAATATATCTCGGAATGGCTATGGAAATGCCATAATAGGAAGGTATGGTGGCTGTTTTGAGGAAGGTATATGGTGGGTTTTAATGCAACGGTGAAAGTTGTGCGGTACTAGAGAGACTAGCAGTGGTGGAAGAGTGAGAGTGCGTATAATCCATGGAGTCAACATTAGTTGTAAGAACACATACTTATTGCAAAAGTTTATTAGCCATCGAAGCAAAGTACTAATACATATGCTCCTAGGGGATAGGTTTGTAGGAGTTAACCATCACGAGCTCCCGACCTCCACCCAAAGGATGACAATAAAAAATAAATCATGCTCTAACTTCATCACATGACGGTTCACCATACGTGCATGCTTCGGGAATCACAAACTTTAACACAAGTATTCTTACTAATCCACAATTACTCACTAGCATGACTCTAATATTACCATCTTCATAGCTCAAAACAAATGCAAGGAATCAAACTTCTCATATATTCAATGACCTTCATGAAAGTTCTTATTATATCCCTCTTGAGTGTTGATACGCCTCCAACGTATCTATAATTTTCGATTGTTCCAGGCTATTATATTATCTATTTTGGATGTTTAATGGGCTTTAATAAGCTCTTTTCTATTATTTTTGGGACTAACCTATTAACCGGAGGCCTAGTGCCCGTTTCTGTTTTTTTGCCTATTTTAGAGTTTTGTAGAAAAGGAATAACAAATGGAGTCCAAGCGGAATGAAACCTTCGCGATGATCTTTCTTGGACTGAAAGCAAACCAGAAGACTTGAAGTTAAAGTCAGAGATGCAACGAGGCGTCCACGAGGCAGGAGGGCGCGCTCAGGGGGGTAGGCATGCCCCCCACCCTCATGGGCCCCTCGTAGCTCCACCAACCTAGTTCTTTCGCCTATATATACTCTTATTCCCTAAAAACATTAGAGGGAGCCACGAAACCACTTTTCCACCATCGAAACTTTCTGTACACATGAGATCCCATCTTAAGGCCTTTTCCGGCGATCTGCTAGAGGGGGAAACGATCATGGAGGGCTTCTACATCAACACCATTGCCTCTCCGATGAAGCATGAGTAGTTTACCACAGACCTTCAGGTCCATAGTTATTAGCTAGATGGCTTCTTCTCTCTCTTTGATTCTCAATACAAAGTTCTCCTCAATGTTCTTGGAGACCTATTTGATGTAATACTCTTTGTGGTGTGTTTGCCGAGATCCGATGAATTGTGGATTTATGATTAAGATTATCTATGAACATTATTTGGTTCTTCTCTGAATTCTTATATGCATGATTTGATATCTTTGCAAGTATATTCGAATTATCGGTTTAGTTTGGCCTCCTAGATAGATCTTTCTTGCCATGGGAGAAGTGCTTAGCTTTGGGTCCAATCTTGTCGTGTCCTTTCCCAATGACAGTAGGGGCAGCAAGGCACGTATTGTATTGTTGCCATCGAGGATAAAAAGATGGGGTCTATATCATATTGCTTGAGTTTATTCCTCTACATCATGTCATCTTGCTTAATGCGTTACTCCGTTCTTATGAACTTAATACTCTAGATGCATGCTGCATAGCGGTCGATGTGTGGAGTAATAGTAGTAGATGCAGAATTGTTTCAGTCTACTTGACATGGACATGATGCCTATGTCCATGATCATTGCCTTAGATGTCATCATAATTATGCGCTTTTCTATCAATTGCTCGGCAGTAATTTGTTCACCCAACGTAATACACACTATCTCAAGAGAAGCCACTAGTGAAACCTGTGGCCCCCGGGTCTATTTTCCATTATATTGCATCTCTTTTCCATATTGTTGAATCTCGTTTACTTTTGCAATCTTTACTTTCTACAACAAAAATACCAAAAATGTTTACTTTATTATCTCTATTAGATCTCACTTTTGTGAGTGACCGTGAAGGGATTGACAACCCCTTTATCGCGTTGGTTGCAAGTTCTTGATTGTTTGTGCAGGTATTTGGTGACTTGTGCGTCGTCTCCTGCTGGATTGATACCTTGGTTCTCAAAACTGAGGGAAATACTTATGCTACTTTTCAAGGGAAAACCAATGCAAGCTCAAGAGGTAGCAAGAAGGACTTTTGGTGCCATTGCCGGGGAGATCTACGCCAAGTCAAGCCATACCAAGTACCCATCATAAACTCTTCTCCATTGCATTACATTATTTGCCATTCGCCTCTCGTTTTCCTCTCCCCCACTTCTAAAATGATTTTCGAAAACCTTTGCCTTTTCTTAGCCCCTCTTCCGTTCATCTCTTTTCGCTTGCTTCTTGTGTGCTTGTGTGTTGGATTGATTGCTTGTCACGATGGCTCAAGATAATACTAAATTGTGTGATTTTTCCAATACCAACAAGAATGATTTTATTAGCACTCCGATTGCTCCTACTACCGATGCTGAATCTTGTGAAATTAATACCGCTTTGTTGAATCTTGTTATGAAAGATCAATTTTCTGGCCTTACTAGTGAAGATGCCGCAACCCATCTAAACAACTTCGTTGATTTGTGTGATATGCAAAAGAAGAAAGATGTGGATAATGATATTCTTAAATTGAAGCTATTTCTGTTTTCGCTTAGAGATCATGCTAAAACTTGGTTCTCTTCTTTGCCTAAAAATAGTATTGATTCATGGAATAAGTGCAAAGATGCTTTTATCTCTAAATATTTTCCTCCCGCTAAGATCATCTCCCTTAGGAACGATATTCTGAATTTTAAGCAACTTGATCATGAGCATGTTGCACAAGCTTGGGAGAGGATGAAATTAATGATACGTAATTGCCCTACATATGGTTTGAATTTGTGGATGATTATACAAAAAAATTATGCCGGATTGAAATTTTCTTTTAGAAATCTTTTAGATTCGGCCGCGGGAGGCACTTTTATGGAAATCACTTTAGGAGAGGCTACTAAGCTCCTAGATAATCTTATGGTTAATTATTCTCAATGGCACACCGAAAGATCCACTAGTAAAAAAGTGCATGCGATTGAAGAAATTAATGTTTTGAGTGGAAAGATGGATGAACTTATGAAATTGTTTTCTAATAAAAGTGTTTCTTCTGATCCTAATGATATGCCTTTGTCCACTTTGATTGAGAATAACAATGAATCTATGCGTGTGAATTTTGTTGGTAGGAACAATTTTGGGAACAACGCGTATAGAGGCAATTTTAATTCTAGGCCGTTTCCTAGTAATTCCTCTAATAATTATGGTAATTCCTACAACAATTCTTACGGAATTTTTAATAAGATGCCCTTTGATTTTGAGAATAGTGTTAAAGAATTTATGAGTTCGCAAAAGAATTTTAATGCTTTTATTGAAGAAAAATTGCTTAAGATTGGTGAGTTGGCTAGGAACATGGATATAATTTCTCTTGATGTTGATTCTTTGAAACTTAGATCTATTCCACCTAAGAATGATATCAATGAGTCTCTCAAAGCCATGAGAATTTCCACTGATGAGTGCAAAGAAAGAACCGCTAGGATGCGTTCTAAAAAAGATTGGTTTGTGAAAGCATGTTCTTCTAGTTTTCATGATAATAATGATGAAGACCTGAAAGTGATTGATGTGACTCCTACTAAATCTTTGTTTTCCAGTATGAATCTTGATAAAGATGGGACTGGAGATGAGTCAACTTTAGTTAAAAGGCGTCCTAATGATTCAGAGTTTTTAAATCTAGATGCAACAAATGATAAAAGTGGGATTGAAGAGGTCAAAACTTTAAGTAGCAATGAACCCACTATTTTGGATTTCAAGGAATATAATTATGATAATTTTTCTTTAATAGATTGTATTTCCTTGTTGCAATCCGTGTTAAATTCTCCTCATGCTTATAATCAAAATAAAGCTTTTACTAAACATATCGTTGCTGCTTTGATGCAATATTATGAAGAAAAGCTTGAACTAGAAGTTTCTATCCCTAGAAAACTTTTTGATGAGTGGGAACCTACTATTAAAATTAAGATTAAAGATTATGAATGTTATACTTTGTGTAATTTGGGTGCTAGTGTTTCCACGATTCCAAAAACTTTGTGTGATGTGCTAGCTTTCCGTGAATTTGATGATTGTTTTTTAAATTTGCATCTTGCGGATTCCATCATTAAGAAACCTATGGGAAGAATTAATGACGTTATTATTATTGCAAATAGGAATTATGTTCCCGTAGATTTCATTGTTCTTGATATAGATTGCAATCCTACATGTCCTATTATTCTTGGTAGACCTTTCCTTAGAACGATTGGTGCAATTATTGATATGAAAGAAGGAAATACTAGATTCCAATTTCCATTAAGGAAAGGCATGGAACACTTTCCTAGGAATAAAATTAAATTGCCTTATGAATCTATTATGGGAGCCACTTATGGATTGCATACCAAAGATGGCAATACCTAGATCTATTCATGTTTTTATGCCTAGCTAGGGGCGTTAAACGATAGCGCTTGTTGGGAGGCAACCCAATTTTATTTATGTTCTTTAATTTTTGATCATGTTTAGTAATAAATAATTCATCTAGACTCTGTTTATATGTGGTTTTATGTTTTAATTAGTGTTTGTGCCAAGTAGGACCTTTGGGAAGACTTGGGTGATGTCTTTGCGATCTTGCTGTAAAAAACAGAAAATTTTGCGCTCAAGAGAATAGCTGTCATTTTTAACAGAAGAGAGATTATAGGTTGATTATTTTTTAAGATGATTAATAGACAAATTCCCCACGTCCACAAATTTATTTCAGAATTTTTGGAGTTACAGAAGTATTCAAAAATAACAGATTACTATAGACTGTTCTGTTTTTGACAGATTCTGTTTTCCTGTGTTGTTTGCTTATTTTGATGAATCTATGAGTAGTATCGGGGGGTATGAACCATAGATAAGTTGGAATACAGTAGTTTTAACACCAATATAAATAAATAATGAGTTAATTACAGTACCTTAAGGTGGTGGTTTATTTTTCTTATACTAACGGAGCTCATGAGATTTTCTGTTGAAGTTTTGTGTTGTGAAGTTTTCAAGTTTTGGGTAAAGATTTGATGGATTTTGAAATAAGGAGTGGCAAGAGCCTAAGCTTGGGGATGCCCAAGTCACCCCAAGGTAAAGTTCAAGGACAACCAAAAACCTAAGCTTGGGGATGCCATCCCCTCTTTCGTCTTCGTCTATCAGTAACTTTACTTGAGGCTATATTTTTATTCACTGCATGATATGTGTTTTGCTTGGAGCGTCTTGTATGATTTGAGTATTTGCTTCTTAGTTTACCACAATCATCCTTGATGTACATACCTTTTGGGAGCGGCACACATGAATCCGAATTTATTAGAATACTCTATGTGCTTCACTTATATCTTTTGAGCTAGACAATAGTGTTCTAGTGCTTCACTTATATCTTTTTAGAGCACGGTGGTGGTCTTATTTTATAGAAATTCTTGATCTATCATGCTTCACTTATATTATTTTGAGAGTATTTTAGAACAGCATGGTAATTTTCTTTGGTTATAAAATTAGCCCTAATATGATGGGCATCCAAGATGGGTATAATAAAAACTTTCATATAAAGAGCATTGAATACTATGAGAAGTTTGATTCTTTATGATTGTTTTGAGATATGAAGATGGTGATATTAGAGTGATCCTAGTAGAGCTGTTGTGAATTTGAGAGATACTTGTGTTAAAGTTTGTGATTCCTGTAACATGCACGTATGGTGAACCGTTATGTGATGAAGTTGGAGCATGATTTATTTATTGATTGGCTTCCTTGTGTGTGGAGGTCGGGATCGCACGATGGTTAACTCCTACAAACCCTTCCCCTAGGATCATGAGTGTAGTACTTTGTTTTGATTACTTGTAGATTTTTGCAATAAGTATGTGAGTTCTTTATGACTAATGTTGAGTTTGCGGATTATACGCACTCTCACCCTTCCACCATTGCACACTCTCACCCTTCCACCATTGCTAGCCTCTCTAGTACCGTGCAACTTTCGCCGGCACCATACACCCACCATATGCCTTCCTCAAAACAGCCACCATACCTACCTATTATGGCATTTCCATAGCCATTCTGAGATATATTGCCATGCAACTTTCCATCATTCTATTTATTATGACACGCTTCATCATTGTCATATTGCCTTGCATGATCATGTAGTTGACATCGTATTTGTGGCAAAGCCACTGTTCATATTTTTTCATACAAGTCACTCTTGAATCATTGCACATCCTGGTACACCGCCGGAGGCATTCACATAGAGTCATACAACAAAAATACCAAAAATATTTACTTTATTATCTCTATCAGATCTCACTTTTGTGAGTGACCGTGAAGGGATTGACAAACCCTTTATCGCGTTGGTTGCAAGTTCTTGTTTGTTTGTGCATGTATTTGGTGACTTGTGCATCGTCTCCTACTAGATTGATACCTTGGTTCTCAAAACTGAGGGAAATATTATGCTACTTTGTTGCGTCACCCTTCCCTCTTCAAGGGAAAACCAACGCAAGCTCTCAAGAGGTAGCAAGTGTCTATCATACTAGGACTAAATTCATAACCTAAACCAATTGCCATACTATTTTTAAGACTCTCAAAATAATATAAGTGAAGCATGAGAGTTCAACAATTTCTAAAAACCACCGATGTGCTCCAAAAAGATAGAAGTGAAGCACTAGAGCAATTGCCTAGCTCAAAAGATAAAAGTGAAGCACATAGAGTATTCTGATAAATTCACAATTAATGTGTGTCCCTCTCAAAAGGTGTGTACATAAGGATGATTGTGGCAAACTAAAAAGTAAATACTCATATAATACAAGACGCTCCAAGCAAAACACATATCATGCAGTGAATAAAAATATAGCGTCAAGTATTTTTACTAATGGATTAAAGATGAAAGAGGAGATGCCATCCAGGGCATACCCAAGCTTAGATGCTTGTTGTCCTCTAATATTACCTTGTGGTGTCTTGGGCATCCCCAAGCTTAGGATCTTGCCACTCCTTATTCCAAAGTCCAATCAAAACTTTACCCAAAACTTGAAAAATTTACAACACAAAACTCAACAGAAAACTCGTAAGCTCCGTTAGTATAATAAAACATATCACCACTTTTGGTACTATTGTGAACTCATTATAAATTTATAATGGTGTCATATCTACTGTGTTCCAAATTATCCATGGTTCATACCCCCCCCCCCGATACTACCCATAGACTCATCTGTCCAAAATTATCATAACTAAAGTCCTTGATACTCCAAAAATTATCATAACTAAAGACGGTCCAAGAAAACAACACATAAAAAACCGAATCTGTCAAAAATAGAATAGTCTGTAGCAATCTGAAAACTTTGTATACTTCTGTAACTCCAAAATTTCTGAAAAACTAGGACAGCCTGGGAAATTTGTATATATCTTTCGTAAAAAATTCAGATCCATAATACTTTCCTGTGAATTTTAATTTTTTTGCTACTGGACATAAAAGTTCTGTTTTTAAGCAACATCAAATCAACTATCACCATAGATCACCCCAAAGGCTTTACTTGGCTCAAACACTAGTTAAAACACTTAAAAACAATTACTACGGAAGTAATATTGTGTATTTCTTGAAAAATAGAAGCAAAAACAAAAAACAAAAAATAAAATTGGGTTGCCTCCCAACAAGCGTTATTGTTTAACACCCCTAGCTAGCTAGGCATATTGCAATAGATCTAGGTATTGTCATCTTTGGTATTTAATCCATAAGTACCCTCATAATAGATTCATATGGCAACTTAATTTTATTTCTTGGAAAGTGTTCCATGGCCTTCCTTAATGGAAATTTAAATCTAATGTTTCCTTCTTTCATGTCAACAATTGCACCAATCGTTCTAAGGAAAGGTCTGTGAAGAATAATAGGACATGTAGGATTGCAATCTAGATGGCTTCTTCTCTCTCTCTTTTATCTTTAATACAATGTTCTCCTCGATGTTCTTAGAGTTCTATTTGATGTAATCTTCTTTTGCGGTGCATTTGTTGAGATCCGATGAATTGTGAATTTATGATCAGATTATCTATGAATATTATTTGAGTCCTCTCTGAACTCTTTTATGGATGATTAAGGTAGCTTTGTATTTCTCTCGATCTTTGATTTGGTTTGGCCAACTAGATTGATCTATCTTACAATGGGAGAGGTGCTTTGTGATGGGTTCAATCTTGCGGTGTCCTCATCCAGTGACAACAGGGGTAGCGAGGCACGTATTGTATTGTTTCCATTAAGGATAAAAAGATGGGGTTTATATCATATTGCTTGAGTTTATCCCTCTACATCATGTCATCTTGCTTAAAGCATTACTCTGTTCTTTTAAACCTAATACTCTATATGCAGGCAGGAGTCGGTCGATGTGTGGAGTAATAGTAGTAGATGCAGAATCGTTTCGGTCTACTTATCATAGACGTGATGCCTATATTCAGGATCATTGTCTTATATATCTTCATAACTATTCTCTTTTCTATCAATTGCTCAACAGTAATTTGTTCACCCACCATATGTTTTCTTTCAAGAGTGAAGCCTCTAGTGAAACCTATGGCCCCCGGGTCTATTTTCCACCATATTATTTTCAGATCTAAAGAACCAAAAACCCAAAAATACCTTACTGCAATTTATTTTGCCTTTATTTATCTTATATATATATATATCTAATATATATCACCCCTGCAAGTGACCGTGAAGGGATTGACAACCCCTTTTGCCTGTTGTGTGCAACTGTTTGTTAGTTTGTGCAGGTGCATCTATTGGGGACTTGCTTGTACCTCCTACTGGATTGATACCATTGTTCTTAACAGAGGGAAATACTTATTTCTACTTTTGCTGCACCACCATTTACTCTTCAATGGAAAAAACAACGCAAGCTCAAGAAGTAGCATGAATCACTTGAGACATGTGAACCATGCCTTATGAGCAAGATGACTAAAACTCCGTTCTCCGGAACAATGGAGCGTGCTAGTGACTTATCCGAAATAATACATACCATTGTATACAGTATGATGAGTACTAAACCACGTAGTTGATATCGTTATTTTCTTACCTTCACAGATGATTTGAGTAGATATGGTTATATTTACTTAATGAAACACAAGCCTGAAACATTTGAAAAGTTCAAGAAATTCCAGAGTGAAGTGGAGAATCATCCTAACAAAAAAATAAAGTTTCTACGATTTGATCGTGGAGGTGAATATTTGAGTTATGAGTTTGGCATGCATTTAAGACAATGTGCAATTGCTTCATAGCTGACGCCACCTGCAACACCACTATGTAATGGTGTATCCGAATGTCATAATCGTACTTTATTGGATATGGTGCATACTATGATATCTCTTACCAATTTGACACTATCGTTTTGGGGTTATGCATTAGAGACAACCGCATTCACTTTAAATAAGGGCATCGTCTAAAGTCTGTTGAGACGACACTGTATGAGTTGTGGTTTGGCAAGAAACCTAAGTTGTCGTTTCTTAAAGTTTGGGGATGCGACGCTTATGTCAAGAGGCTTAAGCCTGATAAGCTCGAATCCAAAGCGGAGAAGTGCATCTTCATAGGATACCCTAAAGAGACCATTGGGCATACCTTCTACCACACATCTGAAGGCAAGATCTTTGTTGCCAAGAATGGGTCCTTTCTTGAGAAGGAGTTTCTCTCAAAAGAAGTGAGTGAGAGGAAAGTAGAACTTGGTGAGGTAACCGTACCTTCTCTCGAATTGGAAGGTAGCACATCACAAAAAGCAGTTCCCGTGATGCCTAGACCAACCGAAGACGAAGCTAGTGATGAGGATCATGAAACTTCAGATCAAGTTACTACTGAACTTCATAGGTCGACCAGGTACATTCCGCACCATAGTGGTATGGTAATCCTGTCCTAGAGGTCATGTTGTTAGAAAACGATGAACCTATGAACTATGAAGATGTTGTGATGAGCCCGGATTCCAACAAATGGCTTGAGGCCATGAAATCTGAGAAAGGATCCATGTATGAGAACAAAGTATGGACTTTGGTGTACTTGCCCAATGGTCAGCAAGCCATTGAAAATAAATGGATCTTCAAGAAGAAGACAAAAGCTTATGGTAATGTCACCATCTATAAAGCTCGACTTGTCGCGAAAGGTTTTCGACAAATTTAAGGAGTTGACTATGATGAGACTTTCTCACCCGTAGCGATGCTTAAGTCTATTGGAATTATGTTAGCAATTGCTGCATTCTTTAATTATGAAATCTAGTAGATGGATGTGAAAACCACTTTCCTTAAGGAAGAGTTGTATATGATGCAGCCCAAAGGGTTTTGTGGATCCTAATGATGCTAAAAAGGTATGCAAGCTCCAGCGATCCATCTATGGACTGGTGCAAGCATCTCGGAGTTGGAATATATGCTTTGATGTGGTGATCAAAACTTTTGGATTTATACAAAGTCTATGAAGAAACTTATATGTACAAGAAAGTGAGTGGGAGCTCTATGGCATTTATGATAGTATATTGGAAATGATGTAGAACTTCTAGAAAGCACATAGGGTTGTTTGAAAGGATTTTTTCCAAGGAAGGCCTGGGTAAAGATGCTTACATATTGGGCATGAAGATCTATAGAGATAGATCAAGACGCCTGATAATACTTTCACAGAGCACATGCCTTGACAAGATTTTGAAGGAGTTCAAAATGGATCAATAAAAATAAGGAGTTCTTGCCTGTATTTTAGGGTGTGAAGTTGAGCAAGACTCAAAGCTTGACCACGGGAGAAGAAAGAGAAAGGATGAAGGTCGTCCCCTATGCCTCAGCCATAGGCTCTATAATGTATGCCATGCCATGTACCATAGTTGATGTGTGCTTTGTCATGAGTTTGGCAAGGGGGTACAAGAGTGATCTAGGAGTGGATCACGGGATAGCGGTCAAAATTATCTTTAGAGGACTAAGGAAATGTTTCTCGGTTATCGAGGTGATAAAATAGTTCCTCGTAAAGGGTTACTTCGATGCAAGCTTTGACACCGATCCGGATGACTCTGAGTCGCGAATCGGACACGTATAGTGGAGTAGTAATTTGGAATAGCTCCAAGTGGAGAATGGAAGCAACATCTACATTACGACATAGAGATTTGCAAAGTACACACGAATCTGAATGTTGCAGACCCGTTGACTAAAACCTCTCTCATAAGCAAAACATGATCAAACCCCAGAACTGATTGGGTGTTATCACATGGAGATGTGAACTAGATTATTGACTCTAGTGCAAGTGGGAGACTGTTGGAAATATGCCCTAGAGGTCATAACAAAATAGTATTATAATATTTCCCGTTCATGATAAATGTTTATTGTTCATGCTAGAATTGTATTGACCGGAAACTTAAATACATGTGTGAATACATAAACTATACTATGTCCCTAGTAAGCCTCTACTATACTAGCTCGTTGATCAATGATGGTTAAGGTTTCCTAACCATAGACATGAGTTGTCATTTGATAACAGGATAACATCATTAGGAGAATGAGGTGATGGACTAGACCCAATAGTAAGCTTAGTATCAGATTGTTTTAGTTATTTGTTACAACTTTCATCATGGCAAGTATTTGTTCCTTAAATCATGAGATCGTGAAACTCCCTGAAACAAAGGAATACTTAGTGTGTATCCAAATGTCACTTCCTAACTGGGTGATCATAAAGGTTCTCTACAGGTATCTCTGAAGGTGTTTGTTGGGTTGGCATGGATCGAGACTGGGATTTGTCGCTTCGTGTGACGGAGAGATATCTCTAGGCCCTCTCGATAATATAACATCACAAGAATCTTGCAAGCATGTGACTAATGAGCTTAGTCAGGGATCTTGTATGACGGAACAAGTAAAGAGACTTACTAGTAATGAGATTGAACTAGGTATGGGGACCGACAATCGAATCTCGGGCAAGTAACATATCGCTGGACAAAGGGAATTTCATACAGGATTGACTGAATCCTTGACATCATGGTTCAACTGATAAAGATCTTCATGGAATATTTAGGAATCAATATGGGCATCCAGGTCCCGCTATTGGTTATTGACCGGAGAGAAGTCTCGGTCATTTCTGCATGATTCTCGAACCCGTAGGGTCGCACGCTTAATGTTCGGTAGCGCTAGGGTAGTGTTGAGATATTAATAGTGGAAAGTCCGAAGGTTGTTTGAAGACCTGGATGGGATCCGGGACATCACGAGGAGCTGTGGAATGGTCCAGATGTAAAGATTCATACATGGAAAGTTGTTATCGAGGTTCCGGAAAAAGTTTGAGTTTTTTCGGTATTGTACCGGGAAGGTTCTAGAAGGTTTCGAGTGGGGCCCACCTGCTTTGGGGGACCCACATGAACATGGTTAGTGGAGAAAGTCCCCACAACCCTGGTCTAGGCACGCCAAGATCCTCCCTTAAAAGGAATAGTATCATACCCCGAAGGGATAAGATCAGGATTCCCAAAAAAAGGGCATAGCGATCTGTGGGGAAGGAAAGGAGGGATTCCCTTCCCCCCTTTGACCAACGACCCTAGGGCCTTTGAGGGCAAGCCACCAGCCCCCTCCATGCCTATATATAAAGGTGGGGAGGCATTGGGGGTTGCCCCTCTTCTACCCTTGCCCGTTACCTCTCCCAACTCCCACGTTTCACCGGTACATGTTTGGCGAAGCCCTTCCGGAGTTCCGCTGCCACCACCACCACCACGCTCTCGTGCTGGTTTAGATATCATCTAAATCCTCCCCCTCCCTTGCTGGATCAAGAAGGAGAGGACGTCGTCGAGCCGTACGTGTACTAAACTCGGAGGTGCCGCACGTGCGGTACTTGGATCGGATTGGATCACGACGCTAGTATGACTACGCCAACCATGATCTCCAGATTGTTAACGCTTTTGGTCTACTAGGGTATGTAGACACACTCCCCTCTCATTGCTGCGCATCTCCTAGATTAGATCTTGGGTGTTTTTTAGGAAATTTTTTTGATTTTTATGCTTCGTTCCCCATCAGTCGGTGTATTAAGTTTTGAGGTGCTTACCCCGTGTAGGACGATGTATTCGCACTACTAGAAGATAGCTTATGCAGTCTTTATGGCTTCTCGGAAGCTACTTTCAAGAGCGATCGATAATCATAGCCTCGGAAGTACCACTCAATGACATCATCAATAAACGTGATGCCACCAACAGAATTGCCAAATGGGCCATCGAGCTATTACCTTTCAAAATAATATATCGACAGGGCGCCGGGCCATTAAATCCCAGGTTCTAGCCGATTTCATGGCCGACTAGACTGATACTTCTCCAACATATCGATAGTTTCTGATTGTTCCATGCTATTATAGTATCAATATTGGATATTTGACATGAAATTATATATCATTTTTTGGGACTAACCTCTTAACCTAGTGCCCAGTGCCAATTACTATTTTTTCTTGTTTTTGGCTTTTTAGGAAATCAATATAAAAAAGTCCAAACAGAGAAAAAAACTTTGGATTAATTTTTTTTGGACCAGAAGGAACCCTAGAAGGTTCGGGAGAAGACTAGATGAGCCACAAGGGAGCGACAAGCTCGGGGGCACGCCCTCTAGGCTTGTGGGCCCCTCGTGCCACCTCTTGACCTAATTCCACCTCTATAAATTCCCAAATATTCCCAATACATTAGAGAGCCACCCAAAATACTTTTTTCGCCACCGCAAGTTTCTATTCTTTCGTGATCCTGAAGGCCTTTTTCGGTACTCTGTCAAAGGGGAGATCAATCACGGAGGACTTTTACATTAATCTTGCCGCCTTCCGATGATGTGTGAGTGTTTACCACAGATCTACGGGTCCATAGCTAGTAGATAGATGGCTTCTTCTCACTCTTTGATCTTCAATGCAATGTTCTCCTCGATGTTCTTGGAGATCTATTCGATGTGATCTTCTTTTGCGGTGTGTTTGTTGGAATCTGATGAATTGTGGGTTTATGATCAGATTTATTCATGAATAATAATTGTGTCTTCTCTGAATTATTTTATGCATGGTTATTATAGCATTGTATTTCTCTCTGATTTATCTGGTTAGTTTGGCCAGCTAGATTAATTTTTCTTGCAATGGGAGAGGTGCTTTGAGGGAGTCCTGGTCTCGGGGGTCCTTAGGTGACCGACCCAAGATGAGGGCTGGGCTGAACGGGCCGTGATGAAGCAGAAGGCCATCATCCATGTTTGGATAGGATTCCTATGTGCGTGGACAGCAAGATTAGAGTCCAGATGTATTGTTTCCTTCCCTTATGAACCGACTTTGTACAAACCCTAGAGCCCTCCAGTGTGTATATAAACCAGAGGGTTTAGTCCATAGAGGCTATCATCATCATCATCATCATCATACCCATAGGCTAGACAAGCTAGGGTTTAGCCATTACAATCTCGAGGTAGATCAACTCTGGTAACCCCTATACTCATTGAATACAATCAAGCAGAGCGTAGGGTTTTACCTCCTTTAAGAGGGCCCAAACCTGGGTAAACAATGTGTCCCTTCGTCCATTGTTAACATTGATCCTTAGACGCACAACTTGGGCCCCCCTACCCGAGATCTGCCGGTTTTGACACGGACATTGGTGCTTTCATTGGGAGCTCTGTTGTGTAGTCCCGAAAAAGCAATCTATGGCTCGCCTAGTCATCAATGACAATATCACCTTTGGAAGGAGCCTAAGGCAAACCCTCCAGCTCCGCGGTTTCATCATAGCACTACAAAAAATACACTTCCGTGATGATACGTGTTTGTCATAGTAGGTCACGTTTTCTGTCATGCATGTACATCCATGACAATTTTATGACAGAATCAAGATAGTCATACCTGTGCTGTCATAGAAGTGTTTCATGACATTACCAAAATTATCATCATGGAAGTGTCCACTTCCATGACAATAAATCGCTCATCATGGAAGTGCTTTCATCAAGGGTGACCGACACATGGCATCCACTGTAACGGGTCACCGTTAAGCTATTGGGTCCAGTTTTGGATCCGATAACCCGCTAACAGCCAGGACCAATAGGGATTTTCCACGTGTAAATTTCTCATTGGACAGAGGAACCACGTGTCGGCTCACAGTTGGGACAGATGTCATCCACTCATTGAACCAAAGGCGCCTATGATACGCGGACACGTGGGACGGCCCAACAGAGGCCCATTCCGGTGAAAAGGCCGGCCCATTTGACTTGGTAAAAAGATAGCGAGTCGATGCACGGAAAGCCTGTTAACGGTCTGTTCGCATACAACCCATTTACAACCCGCGAAGTCATGGCCCGTTATGGCCTACCCGAATTTGGCCCAGTAGTGTCATCTGGGCCGTCTAATATGATTCCAGCCCATTGTAACTTCCAGCCCATGTACAACCCATGATGTCTTTCAGCCCATAGGAGGCCCTTTGTAACTCTCGGCCCACTAAAGGCTCGGGAAGAAACTGATCTGTACTGAATAGTGTATCGCTTTATACCCATTAACGACCCATTATTCCATTGGCTGTTTTCATCCCGTGTTAACTTTTGGCCTTCTAAGGGCCCATTTATTCTTGGGCTTAGTTCCAGAATTTGATTACTTATGGTCTATTTCTGGCATGTCCTGCTGGTCGGCCAAATTCAGCCCATGGTTACAATCAACCTGTTTGTGGCCCGTTAACCCATTGGGTTGTTTTCATAGCGTCATAAAATACGGCCTACTAATGGCCCGTTATGGTTGGGCCATAAAACAAACGACTTCCACTCTAGCCCGTTTACGACCCATTTGGCGGACCATTATTGGTCCACGAATGGTACAACCCACGTTTGGCAAAACGATTATATGGCCCGTAGAAGGCCCATGGATCCGTTGGCCCATAGAAGGCCCACGGATCCGACGGCCCATAGAAGGCCCATGGATCCGACGACCCATAGAAGGCCCATGGATCCGATGACCCATAGAAGGCCCATGGATCCGACGACCATAGAAGGCCATGGATCGTATGTCCTGTAGATGGCCCATGGATCATACGGCCCGTGGAGGGCCATGGTCTCTACAACATTTGGGTGAGTTGGCCCCCATTTGAAAGATATAGCATATCAAAGAATTATCCTACTCTATACTATCACCTCTAGAAAACATACACTATACAATAAAGAGACTAAGGCATATAAACGTAGAATAATCCTACACTATACAATAAAAAAATTATAGCCGATTATACCCACTGGGCATTATGGTTCGGCGTCAGTGATAATAAAGCATACACAAATAACAAATTACATACACTGGGCAAATACAGCTCATACATCATGGACGCGCATCAACATAACTTACCATTTGAACTATAATCTCTTCAGAAAAAAGGATTGGCCGGATTCAGATAGCACATATTCCAGTCTGCAAAATCTCCAATTCCTTCTTGGTTACCTCAGTCTCTCGTTTCATTTTCTTGACTCCTGCATCTAATACCTGCAAGTCCAGTCTCAACTTGTTGATTGCACATTCAGAATCTTGTACACGTTGTCTTGCCACCTCTAGTTGATGCTCAAGAACATCAGCACATTCCAATCCCAATCCATAATCATTAGGTAACGGCCATGCTGCACTGCTCGCAGATCTTTGTGTTGATGTCACTTCATCCTGAAATGTTTCTATAAGTACACATGACTAGGGCAAAATATAGTTACAACAGTGAATCGAGCAAGACAGACTATTTTGTACCTGGCAAAATAGGACTAACAATAATGTTACACATCATGAAGCATAAGCAGGTGATATTTTAAAATTTATAAAAATGGTAGTCTGCGCAGCCCGCATATAGAAATCTCTCTTAGCTCACCAGAGGAGCATGATGTTGGGGCAAATGCAAAACATAGACAGGTTACAAATTTAGACAACATGTTGCATATAAGCAAGTAGTTGGCCATTCTGTAGCTCAATTAAAGTCCTAGGGAGCATAAGCATAATGAACAACAGAGGGATTCATACAAACCTACTATAGCAAGCAAAACTATGCAATCATTAGCCTAGTAGAAACTAGATTGTGAGCCTCATGCAGTAATAGTTGGTTAATATACTTCAAAGCTTCAGGCACACTTCTCTAGAGTAATTAAATCGTAGGCCTTTAATTATGTCAACTGATAGTTATACAAGTACCCAACATTAGGCATCATTGTTTGGGCATCTCATTAACTGAGGACAAATAAAGCAAATGAAAAGAGC
Organism: Triticum aestivum; assembly: GCF_018294505.1. Taxonomy (NCBI): domain Eukaryota; kingdom Viridiplantae; phylum Streptophyta; class Magnoliopsida; order Poales; family Poaceae; genus Triticum; species Triticum aestivum. The sequence continues at coordinate 151,056,387 of NC_057804.1, forward strand.
AATTTAACTGTGCCTGAAACAAACAAGCAATTGAACTGTTGAGTTGGCAGCATGCATACATGCATGCCTCAATAACATCCATGTCCTAGCTACATTTACTATAGAAAGGAACAAGTAATGTAATATTGTTTGCCCCCATTAAGTATCTCTACTAGTATGTAATCAATATCCTAGTAATGACAGGGAGGCTAATGATGTGAATATGCGTTTGGTTATGACATTTATGACACGACAACTCTACCATGGCAGGAAGCAGTTTCACACTGTTCACTAATGTAAGATGTTTTAGATATTTAAAAGTACACTACATCTGTAATGAGTGAACAGACACATTAAAATGTGTTTACATACATCTGAGTTACAAAATATTTAGAACATCATATAGTAGTGAGTGGAGGGGGGTTTAATCAATGGCCCAATGACTGGGTTACAGGTGAAGAACCCTACACAAGCACAATGTTAGACAAATAGGATGTCCTGGTAATTGTAATACAGTGTGACTTACCTTAACTGGTTCAACAGGCTCAGCGCTGCTCCTTCTTCTCTTGCAAGGCTCCTTCCTAACATCTTGTACTTGGAAATCCTCAATCTTATCTTCATTGCACCCCCTCTGCAAGGTGACACAAACTAGTTACTGGTCTCCTTGGAAGATAAATATGCATACTTTCTAGTCTGTGAACAACAAAAAAGGATGATATTATAACAAAACAACACCACATAATGAAACATGCCACATCTCTTGCACACAATGAAATGAGCATAATATGCATACTTTCAGTCTGTGAACAACAAAAAAGGATGATATTATAACAAAACAACACAACATAATGAAACATGTCACATCTCTTGCACATAATGAAATGAGCATTTACTATGTGTGCACTATGTAAACACTAGGCATAACTTCAAACTGGATCTCCAGGTACTCTTGGATAGCCTACTTTAGTGTGCAGTCAAACCTTTATATCACCTATTAGTTATACAAGCCCCCACAACAGCAGTCCTTAGTGTTTAAATCGTTGACAAGCTCTGTTAGGTCAAGAACAACAAGTAATCAAAGCAAACAGTCCTAGTATGGTTGGCTGATACAAACAAGTAATTGAACAGATGTGTGAGCAAATCTTACATATCAAGAAAAGAAGCATAGAAGGAGGCTTAAAGACCATCACTTGACTGACTAGATTAAAGGGGCATTTAAACATCATGTGCAACGTATGAACTAACATAAACATTGCATATTTCAGATTCTATAATGAAATGCACATGTATTAGGTTATGCCATGTATGATGATGCCTAAATGTACACTATAGCAGGCATGAGTGATTCATCATTGCACGCACAATTGAATTGCAGGTTAAGGGCGAGTTCTATTCTGCCTTTTCAGAGCTTATTGTCAAAATAAGCCATAAAAGATGTAAAGAAGTCATTTTTGAGTTATGAGCTTGGGCTTAACTTATTTCGCTTTAGAGGGGGTGTTTCGGGTAGAAGCTCACAAAAAATTGAAGGAAGGGGAATAGTGAAATGACTCTGTTGTCTACCTATATTACAGTCAAAATGCCACTTCTCATGCCCGAGTCACACCTGACCCTCAAGTAAAAACAAACATGCAAGCGTTCACTCCCTGCCCGCTTGCATCTCCTCTCCTTTTTCCCTGTACCTCGATCTCCTGCCTGCAGCGCTAGGGTTCGTCCAGCAAGCCGTCACCACTGGTCCCGTCTGGCCTGGTCCTCAATGATGCTCTATCCAGCTAGGCTACATGGCCAGTGGGTAGGGCCAAATCTCCCTGGCTGCTCCTCCCTCTAGCGTCGCCCTCATTCTCATGGTCTCTAGCAGCTGCTCTGCTATGGTCCGTCCAACGCACTACTCCAGTAGGCGCCACACAACTACGGCCAAAATGCCACACTACGGCAAAAGGCACCTCCTTCCCCCTCCCCTCCTCCTAGGTCGTGGCCTTAAGGTGATGTTGAAGGATGAGCTCATCCAACAAGGTGAGGATCTCCTATGATTTTTTGCCAAATTTTCATTTTGATTCGTTATATGATGAATTGCTATGAGCTGCTTCTACTGCTGCTATATGATGAATTGCTATGAGCTGCTACTATATGATGAATTGCTATGAGCTGCTGCTGCTATATGATGAATTGCTATGAGATGCTGCTGCTATACGATGAATTGCTATGAGCGGTTGCTGGTATATCATGAATTGCATGGTGTTGCTGCTGTATGATGAGTTGCTATGATCTGCTGCTACTATATGATGCTTTCAGGTGGTGCTGCTATATGATAATAACCAGCCACTTGGACAATCGAATTTCAATAAATAATTGTTCTTCATTTAAATTTAGGTTATGTGTTCTTCATTTAAATTAGGCAATGGGATCTCTATGGAAGACATTGACCAAAGTAGATTGTGCCAAGTAGATGGTATCTTTGCATTTGCATTTTGAACAAAACATTTATGGTATGTTTTCCTACCATATTAATTACTACATTGGGTTCAATTTCTGATGTTTGCAAGTAAAATTAATTTTCATATGGACAGCAAAATGACAAAATATAATGCAATCTAGACTTTTCACTGATTATACCATATATAAGCTGAAAAGGCAGGCAATGAAAAGAACTAGTTGGCTTATTACCTGGAGCTTATATTCGAAGGTGCTTATTTTCTTAGGATAACTCGAAATAACTGCCCGTAAGAAACTTGGCCAATAGAACTGACATATAAATAACATGTCACGATGATTGCAATGGGAGAATCCTGTAAGAGAACTGGGCCAGAGTGTCCTACCATAGCACACTGTATAGGCTCACCGATGCCTCTCCTTTTTTTTGATGTTCCATGACATTGCCACATACATCTTGGACTTTTTATTGCGTAACCCTATCTGCAAGTTGACACGGCTAATTTTAGACATCTCTACATGATAATACATTGCATATCCCTTGTGCATATTTAAACCACCAATTAACGATTGTGTGCACAACATAAACTAGCCATGACTCTGTGTGCTGGACTAGCAGGCACTCTATGGGAGCCTAATGTAGTGCACTGGAATTCCTACATGCCACCTACGATTTTGTGTAATGTACTACCTCTGTTCCGGTGAGTATCATGTATGACATCTACATATCTAATTTAGCAGTCAGTAGTAGAAATCATTGTCTGCACAAAGGGATTACTGATCAAAAATCCTAGCAAAGCACGCTGGCAGGCACACAACAATACAAGAGAGAGAGAGAGACGCACTTACAAGATCATATCAATGCCTTAGTCCAGGATCTTGGTTGGCCAAGCTGTTAGATCCAGAAGAAACATCTTCCTTGTAGTTTTTGCCAACTTCATAACATGTAACAGTGACCTGTTAGTATATTTGAAGTACATCTGGCAGGTGATGCTAGACAGGTTTAAAGCTGACAAGTACCTAGGTTGTGGCGGCTGCTTGGCATCTTGCCAGACGGTGGGAATTAAGTTAGAAACATAAGGGTGATGACGCTGCGCTGGCTGTCGGGGTCCGGTAAGGAGATCTAGAACCGTCGATTAGGGTGTTTGTGGAGTGGCTCTGGTAGGGTGGACTACGGTGTGGGTGAAGTGAATCTGAGGCCGTGGACGAGGGCGTTGGTGAAGCTGCTCCGATGGTTGGGTTTGGGATGGTGTCAATGATGCGGATCTGCGGGCATTGACGGGGCATTAGAAGCTGCTCTGGTAGGTTGGACCAGGGTACGATGAAGCAGATCTGAGGCCGTGGACTTGTGCGTTGGCAAAGCGGCCCCGGTAGGGTTGAGAATGGTATATGCGAAGATACTCCTGTAGGGCTGATGATGGTGTCGGCGAAGCGGCTCTGGTAGGTTTGACGATGGTGTCGGCGAAGCGGCTCCAGTAGGTTTAAGGAAGGTGTCGGTAAAGAGGATCAGAGGCCGTCGATGGGGGCGTTAGTGGGGCGGCTCCGGGGGGGGGGGGGGTGGACGAAGCATCTTCAGTGGGGAGTATGAAGGAGCCGCTGTAGATGTGCTGCGGTTGATGAGAGTACCGGTGAAGCAGATCCGGCGCCCGACACTGAATGGGTTGTGGTACAGTGGTGGATGAGCAATCTACTTGTTTCTAGGGAAGGTGGGAGGGTTAGGTGCGGCCGCAGAAGCAGATCCGGCAAGGTGGACGCCGCTGGAAGTGAATGGGCTCTAGTACGCCAGTGGATGAGCAGTCTAGGGTTTCGAGAGGGGAGGGTAGAAATGCCGACGAAGTACGGACAACATGATGTAAGATGCTGTGGTGCTGTGGAGTTAGTCGTTTTTTGTGAGAGGGGGAGAGGAAATGGGGTGTCGTGTAGTGGGGGGAACCGGAATTTACCAAAGCAGCCCCGACCTATTATGTAAATGAGTGTCGTATTTTAACTGTTGTTCTCCGTGCACCAAGGAAAAGAGGGGAATTTCGCATGCTAAAGACTAGGCGGCAAAAAATTTAGAAGGAGGCGGGAGATTTTGCCACCTGCGGGATTGTTCGTATCCAGTTTCAACTAATTTTGGACAGTGCTAGCAGGAAGGTCATGCGAGACTGTGTACATGGGGCACATGTCAGCAGTTAATAACTGGTGTGAAGTCCACCCCAGAAAAAAAAGACAATAACTCGGGATGATGCACCGATAACTTGGACGTTCACACGGGCGCGGCCAATCGTACGTGTGTAGAGGCGCATTCACAAAAAAAGGGATCAAATGCTCAGTCTATGTATTTCTCATGTAAATATATAATTTAGTTCCATTGGTTATTTACTTTAAACATAATGCATTGACGTATTATTGTAGAGGCGCACAAAAAGAAATGGATATTGTAGTCACACAGAAGAAATGGATAATGTAGGCCGCTACTTAAAAGTGTTACCTCATATGATTACATAGCCTCCATTTCATAAATTGCATACCCATTGAATTCATATATGAATATTACATATATTACTTCATAATAGAACCTTAAATCATCCAAGACTAATCACTACAAAAAAATACACTTCCGTGATGATATGTGTTTGTCACAGTAGGTCGCCTCTTTTGTCATGCATGTACATCCATGACGATTTTATGACAGAATCAAGATAGTCATACATGTGCTGTCGTAGAAGTGTTCCGTGACATTACCAAAATTATCATCACGGAACTGTCCACTTCCATGACGATAAATCGCGCGTCACAGAAGTGCTTTCGTCAAGGGTGACCGACACGTGGCATCCACCGTAACAGAATGCCGTTAAGCTATCGAGTCGGGTTTTGGATCCGATAACCCGTTAACAGCCCCGACCAATGGGGATTTTCCACGTGTAAAATCATCATTGGCTGGAGGAAACACGTGTCGGCTCATCGTTGGGACAAATGTCATCCACTCATTGGACAGAAGGCATCTATGATACGTCGACACATGGTACGGCCCAACAGAGGCCCATTCATGTGAAAAGGCTAGCCCGTTTGACTTGGTCAAAAGGTGGCGGGCCGGCCCATGTAAAGCGTGTTAACGGCCTGTTCGCATATTGCCCATTTACACCCCGCTAACCCAAGGCCCGTTACGCCCTATCCGAATTAGGCCCAGTAGCGTCATCTGGGCCATGCAATATGATTCCAGCCTGTTTTCACTTCTGGCCCGTGTATGGCCCATGATGTCTTTCGGCCCATATGAGGCCCTATGTAACTCTTGGCCTATTAACGACCCGTGGTGAAACTGGCCCATAATGAATAGTGTATCACTTTACACCCATTAACGACCCGTGATGAAACTGTCCCGTAATGAACAGTGCATCACTTTATACCCATTAACGGCCCATTATTCCATTGGGCCGTTTCCAGTCCATGTTATCTTTCGGCCTTCTCAGAGCCCATTTATTCTTGGGCTCATTTCCAACATTCGTTTAGTTATGGCCCGTTACTGTCATTTTCTGCTTGTGGGCCAAATTCATCCCGTGGTTACAGTCGGCCCGTTTGTGGTCCGTTAATACGTTGGGCCATTTTCATAGCGTCATCAAATACGGTCTATTAAGGATGGCCCATTATGGTCGGCCCATGAACAGACAATTCCAACTCTAGCCCGTTTACGACCATAATGCGGCCTATTACTGGCCCATGTTTGGCCAATCGATCATACAACCCGTAGAAGGCCCACTGTTTCTACAGCCCGTAGGAGGCCCAGTGTCACTACAGTAAATATTAGCCCATGGTTATTGTGGCCTAGTTTTAAAAAATAGGTTATTGCAGCCACTAGCAAACCGCGGAAAAAGAACGGCACTTACTACAAGCAAACAAATAAACAAGACAACAAGGAAATAAATAAGAAAGCAACTTATGCTAGGCTATCACGGCTATTACACATATTACATCTACTAGGCATCAAAGTTCGCCACCAGTGCAAATATAGGGAACAAAGCAGCATATAAACGCCGCAGCAAAACAAGTCCATAACTGAAACCACTTCAGAAGAGTTCAAGAAACAATATCCTGGGTAACCATAATGCTGGCAAGATGCTTAGCAAGCTTATTAACTTTCTCTTGTTTGGCGCTTAAATCCTCCAGCGCTTGCTGTTGCGCAAGAAAGTACGCATCTGAATTCTGCAAGGACTTCCTCAGTCCTTCGGCTTCTTGCCACGGCACAGCTGATTGATGGCTTTCAGCTTGTAGCTGAGACTGAAGAAGCCGAAGTGATTCAGGCAGCAAGTTCGAAGAGCTTGTGCCAGCGGTACTGGCCAGTAACTCGAACACTACATCAACGCAGGACTGTGGGGTTTTCTCACTGTCTACAAGATCATTTTTATCACCTTTCTTGGAGACCAATAGGGTTGTCTCACTATCTTGAACCTTATCTGCATTACTTTCTCTACCATTGCATAGTGGGGTGCTCTTCTCCAATATTCTGTTTGCATACTAGAAGAGAAACAAGCAGACACATCACAGGTTTAACATGTAGTATACGAAACTCATTTTGGTAAACCCCTTCATTAGTAAGGTGGACAGGATAACAACATGAAACAAACATATATCTATGTACTATGGTCACTGTATTGTCCATATCATTCTATTTTATGTTCCCTAATCAAGATAGAGACACAGTTCAACTCATATAATTTTAAGACACAGCAGCATAGACAGAATATAAGTGTGAGAAACTACACAGCATTTGGCAGCACTTGTAATGTGCATCACATGAGAACATAATTGTTTATACAACTTAAACTGAAATCAACATAGAGCAAGAAGTTAGAACAGCAATCCAGTTAAAGAAATAGGTTTAACATACTTGTTGCGCCATTGGAGTTTCAATTGGATCCTTCAAATTCGAAAGTAGTTGGTATGAGTAAATACAGTGATGCAACAGCAAAGGAGTATGGACCATAGCTACGGAATCTGACCTGAGAATAGTTGCTCTTCCACTTCAAACGTGGAGTTTGGGTTAGCTGTGGTGGTCTTCGTGCTTTGGGCACTGCATTAGCTTTACAAACTGCTCGTGTGGGGGTACTCTGTGGTGTACATGGTGCTTTGTCAACTAGAAGTGAGTTACTATCCACTGGGGTTGCAGTTAGATGGGTTGTAGCTGGTTCTCTACCCAATGGTGTAAGTGTGCAATCTGGAAGAGTCTCGATTATGTGTGGTGGGGCTAGTTTGTGGGCCTGTACAACCATGGTTCTATCTACATCGACGGGTAGCACTGTCTTTTGTGAAGAACGGGTTTTTGCTCCCTTAGATACTGCCATCACCCCCTCCAATTCAAATGGCTGATAAATAAGAAAAGAAATTGAACGTACAGACATTGTATGATAGACAGATGTGGTAATTAACATATATGTTGTCTAACCAAACAGGACAGCATGACACAATTTCACATATATGATGCCTAACTAAACAGGATAGCATGACACAGTTTCAGATATATGATGCATAACTTAACAGGATATAATGGCATAATTCAACATATGATGAGTACCTAAACAGGATGACATGACAAAACTATATGATGTCTTTCTAAAATAGGTTGGGATGAGATAATTCACATACATGTTGTCTAAGTATACAGGATGGCATGATATAATTGACATAATTGATTCATATACTAAGCAGCTGGCACTTGCATGTATGATATCTAAACTAAGGAGATAGAATTCAATCTTGTGCATATGATGTCTAAACTAAGCAATGCAAGACACCATATGCATCATATGAGAAATATAAACATTGCAACTTAGAGCATACACCTCAGGTGGTATATAGGACTGGTAATATGTCTCTGAATCCTCCTCTGAGGAGCTCCCTGTAACCATCGAGATATATGCTTCAACAGGTACCATTGCCTGCTCCGAAGACCTTGTTTTCACTCCAGATTTTTCCATAACCGGCTCAAATGGCTGATACACATGAAGAGTAGTTCAATATACACAGATTGTCGACAAATGGAATACATAATTGAAGAAAAGATGTCATGAGATAATTCACATATATGATGCCTGGCTCGATGGCGGTGCATAATTCACATAATTCACATATCTGATATCGAAAGCAAATAGGAGGCATTCACACAAAGCATGTCTAATCTAAGCAGATGGCATGGCAATGCAAGACATCATATGCATGATATGAGCAATATAACCCAGCCAAGTTAGAGCATGCACCTCTGGGGGGGGGAATATGACTGGTCATCTGTCTCTGAATCCTCCTCTGAGGAGCTATCTATAACCAGCAAGAAATCTGCATCGACAGGTAGCACTGACTACTCAGAAGACCTTGTTTTGACTCCAGATTTTCCCATGACCGAGTCAAATGGCTGATGCATAGGAAGGGTAGATGAATATCTAAACATTGTTGACAAATGGAATACATTATGGAAAAAATATGGCACGATACAATTCACATATACGATGACTGGCTAAACAGGATGGCATTGCATGATTCACGTATATGATGCCTGGCTAAAGAAGATGGCATTGCATAATTCCCATATACTCCCTCCGTTCCTAAATATATGTCTTTTTAGAGATTTCAAATGGACTACCACATACGGATGTATATAGACATATTTTAGAGAGTAGATTCACTCATTTTGTTCCGTATGTAGTCACTTGTTGAAATCTCTAAACAGACAAATATTTAGGAATGGTGGGAGTATGATATAGAAACCAAACAAGTGGCATTCACACAAAGCAAATCTAAACAAAGTTGATGACATATAAGATGTATAATGTAAGCAATGCAAGGCGCCATATGCATGATATGACCAACATCAGCATGCCAGGTTAGATCAAACACCTCAGGTGGTAAACAGGCATGGTCGGCTCCTTCTGAATCTCCATATGAACAGTTATCTTCCTCTGGAATACAATCTGGAAATGCAGGAGGGGGGCACTTCGCCCACCATGGAGCGGCGTCTGCATGACATTATATTCCCACGCAACGGTCTTCTCTTTTTCTCTACATGTTCAGTACAATTGTGTACAATATTTGACATGCATAATAAAAAAATAGTTAGATTTTGTAAGGCCTAAGGGGTGCATGCAAAAATCAAGACTGATGGTAGCAAACGAGTGGATGGATCTAAAACTAATGATAGCAGGTAGATTATAGCTTCAGTTTAAAAAGATAGACAATGGATCGTCTATTGTTTGTTGCCCACCCAACATGAACCACATAGAAGACCCTAGATGAACCAGATAGTAGACATATACTATTCGTTGCTGGCTCGATATGAGACCCATGGGCAATTCAAAACTCAAGTTTGAATGATAAATAGCAGGTAATAATAACCGATGTATAACGTAAGCAAACACGAGAGACTGTGACCTCTCTTCCGAAACTGTGTAGTCCTCGGGTTCATCTGCTCAGTCGATGATGGTAATGCAGTTGGCGTGGCTACCGGCAACGGGGAAGATGATCTGAGGCGGCGAAAGAAAGTCTGCAGGGGGGATCTCTGCTGCAGTGAACGCTTCTGTCGATGGTGCACCTCGGGTGGGGTGGATGAAGGCACGGCAGGAGCAGGACATAACACAAAGAGTTTTCTTTGACGCCTATCTGAAAATGAAGTAAATCTGTAAGGGCTCCTTAGAATTGGAGGATTCTATAAACGCAGGGACAGGAAAAACACAGGAATAGGATAGGAATGCACATGCAAAACAGAGCATTTGGAAACATAGGATTTTAGTCAACCTGGGTGTTTGGCTCACATGAATTGGAAGAACACAGGAATGGAGAAACAAAGTGATGCGATGAGTGTACAACCTCTTTGGAATAGCCTTGTGGACCTCAGCATCATTGGTTTGGATGTGGAGGATGGTGATGATGCTGGTGTGACTGTCGGAGGCGGGGAAGAAGATCCGAGGCCTCTGGAAACGGCGCCGAGAGTACTACTCCGCTGTGATGGACGGTTCCATCATTGGAGCAGCTCCTCTAAGGTGTACGACGACGAGGCTAAAGCAGGACAAGACAGACAATGTTAATCTGAAGTGGGACCCTAATATCATCTGCAATAGATGATGTAAAATACATCACCAAAAAGTTCTAGATGTAAAACGCATCAGCCGCGCCACGGCCGCTCCGACAGATGTTGTAAGTACTGTTCACTCTGAACTTAAACTGAAGAAAATGAACTTTACAGTCGAAACTGAATTTTACTGTCGAAACTAATTAAACTAGTAACAGAGCATTGCAATAGATGTTTAGGGTGTTCGAGCACTAGTAGCAGAGAAGAAGTGATCTAAATCAGCAGACGCTTGAGCAGGGAAGGCACTAGCAGAGAGCAAGTCGTGCAGTAGCACCGCGAGCGAGTGCTCAAGCAGCAACTCTTGTAGCTGCCGGAGGTCGTGCAGCAGCAGCAGTGCAAGCGAGTGCAAGAGCAGAGCAGCAGCATGAACGAAAGTAGGAGCAGAACGAGTGTAGGCCCACCCCGCACCCGAACCAGTCAAGTTTCCCACTCCGCTCCGTCTGTGACTCCACTACCACGTCTTCCCCATATCTGGGTCGTTCCAGTCTGGGGCCTCGCCGTCGTCCACCGCCTCGGTGCGCTCGGCGCGGCGTGGTCAACATACAAGAGTCATTGGAAGTGGACTGTACGTGGAGAGCCTGACGGCTGGGACCCAAGAGGTCCATGGCCGCATGCAAGGAAAGTTCCTCCTTATTATGCACTGTACATGGACTGTACGTGGGAAGGGCTTCTGTATTTCGCGAAAAAACATTCCCCCTGCTGACAGGTCGGACCCACCAGCTATATCTTTGCACGCAAGGAAGTGCCTCCTTATTACGCACAAAAAAAATGAATACCCCCTGCTAGATGGGACCCACCATAGTGGGTGGCTGACTTGTGGGCCTACTAAGTTGACGAGGATGGAGGGCTTTGTCAACTTAGTCAATATGAACGATTCTAGCTCCAGTGACCGTGCGATGTCCATCCAACGGCCATAGTGCTTCTTCAACCTCTGGTCATCTTGCTCCAGCCGCCCAAAGCAGCACCGGTCGTGCCGCATGCTCCTGCCTCTCGTGGCCGGCTGTGATGCCGCGGAGGCCTCACCGCCCCCTACTACTCCCACCGCTGGCCCAGGGCATCCCTCTACTCACCCACACCCCCTGTTATTCTGCAGCGACGGTAGCCTGACACCACAGCCGAACCAGTGAACCCTCGTACTCCTCTCCGTGTGGGCATCCACTGCCGCGTCTTCCCCGGCTCCGCGTTGTCCCCTTCCTAGGCCTCGCCGTCGTCCATCGCCTTGGTGCTATCGGCACGGCGTGGTCAGTGTAGTCAACGACCGACTTCCATCGGAAGAGTACTATACATGGAGAGGCTGACAGCTGGGTCCACGGCTGCAGCTGGGTCCACGACCACAGCCCAGTTTTTTTGTGATTTGCCAAGTAAGTCGCTTTGTCAGGCCTGTTGGGCTGCAAATCTTTCAAGACGAGGAGAGCTTCATTCGGCTGGCCGAGAAAATGGCCTATCAGGTAATGAGAAATGGGTTGTACATTTTTAAAACACATCAAACCGGCAATTAGCTTCAAATATCTTTTTTTCATTTCGAGATTTTAAATTGCATTTATTTTTATGCGTGCACAATTTGTTGGGTTTTATATTGATATACATTTATTTTTAAAATCATTTTGAATGTGACTCGAAATTTCAGGATTAAAAACAGTTCGGACCGCACCGAAATAAGCAAAATTTCGTATAATTTTTTAACCGTGGCCAGTGTCGGTGTTCTGGGAACGGGGGTACTCAGACTTGCCTGCCTGCGGCCTGGGGCGTGGCTCAAGGGGTGGCCCAGTATGGCCCATCTTCGTCAACACGAGCTCAGGACCATCGCGAGGGGCCAAGCCTGTCGGCCCTGCCCGATCGGGCTTCTAGCTGCGTCACCACGTCAGTGAAGAATTGAAGGTTGCCAGCATAGTTGACCACGTGAGGCTGCTCAACCGCTGCCTCGCAGATGTTGCCCAGGGTCGTGTTGGCTCTCTCCCAAAGCGTAAGGAGCATGGGGCCATGCATGTGCTCCAAGGTCTGCCGCTGGCGAATCTCGTCCTCGTTCCGCTGCGCAACAGCCTCAGCCGCATCAACCCTCTGTCGAAGAAGAAGCACCTCGGCGCGAGAGGAGGCCAGCTCCCCCTGTGTCACGCGAAGGGCAGCACCGGCAGCATCAGCGAGCCGCATCGCTTCATCCAGCCTGGCCCTCAGGGCAATGATCCTGCCTTCTGCTTCGACCCTGGTCAGCTCCAGCCTCTCCTCGAACGCACGCCTGAGGCTCGAGTGCGCCTCCGCCACCCGGTGCTCAACCTCCTCTAGGACTCCCGCGCGGCGACATCATCCTCTGCCTGAGCCACCAGGTGCTCTCTCGTCTCCAACCGCTCAAGGTCACGAGCACGCTCGGCGGCCTCCAGCATCAGTGCCTCCTCACGTTTTTGGAGCTCTGCTTGGTCAACCGACGCCCCCTTCATCGACGCAAGAGCTGCCTCATGCAGCTCCACCTGCTGCTCCAGGGAGTTACTCCGGGCCTGGAGCTCCCGCGCACGCTCCTCTGTGGCCTCGCGTCGCCGGTCAGCCTCCCGATCCCCCTCATCGGCTTGGGAGCAGGCCTCCCGAGTAGCCACCAGTGAAGCTTCGGCCTTCACATCGTCAAGGTCGCGTCGGTAGCATGCAAGGGCAACGGCCACCTTCAGTTTGCGCCTCTCTTCAGCAAGGCGCAGGTCCTCGGCCTCAAGGCGCGCGTCCTCAATGGCAAGCTCTACACCAAGCTGGCTCACCGCGTCGGTCGCCCTCTGAAGAAACCCTTGGTGACGGGCGCAGCGCTCCCGAGCGCGCTCAAGCACATCTTCCACATCGTCCTCCGCCCCCGGCTTACGCGGAGGGCCACGAACCAACATACCCCCTCTGGGCAGGGGGCTGGGAGCTGGCGCCATTGTGATGGCCGGGCGCACCCCGCCAGAAGCTTGGCCCTGAGCCCGTTCGCCCTCCCAGGAAGAATGCGAGGAAGACCCCAGCCAGTCACCGTCCACTACCAAGGCCCGGGGCAGGATGGCTATGCCCCGGAAGGGCTCACGAAGGAGGGGTGCAAGGAACACCGGATCAGGACGCGCCGCAAGATGGCTCACATCTCCAACCGACCTCACCATCAGAGTAGCGTTCGAGCTCGGAACACTCGGAGTCGGTGGAGAGGGTGGGGCCTGGGGAGATGGCTCCTCAGCCGTCTCCGTGAACTTGGCAGGGAGGGCCCTGCAGAGCAATGGTCAGATGAAGCAATGGGAAAGTACAAGATTAAGGAAGAAGAGGGCTTACTCATTGATGGCGAAGTACTTCCTACGCTTCAGCAGGCGGCAGGGGTAATCATCACCACCCAAGGCCTCCCTTCTCTTTCGGAGAGCCTCGAAGTCCACGCGGAAGCGGCCCAGGAGCTCGGCGCAAGGATCAATCTGCGGTGAGGAAGAAGCGCCAAGGTGACCGGCGCCGGGGACGTTGCCCTGGCACACGCCGCCAGTCGCCGCCCCATTGAGGGTGGCCGGGGCCTCAGGGGCCTCAACCGTGGGGGCCTCGGGGCGCAGCTCAACGCCTTCGGTCGCTGTTGGGCCGGCCTCAGGAGCTGCCACCTCGAGGGTTCCACGCGGCGCAGTTATCCCGACGGCAGCTCCCTCAGCCCCTGGCGGCCCTTGCCTCCTAGCTCCATCACTCGAGGAAGGACCGCCAAGGGCGACCGGGAGGGAAACCACCGCAACTAGGTTCTCGCAAGGTCCCACGAGGCCTGCTGGGCGCAGCTCCCATTCATCGAAGTTGGGCATCTGCCTCACGAAATTATCCCTGCCTGAGCAAAGATACAGCAAGGCACCCCCTTGCCGGACGCTGCCAGGGGAAGGATCGCCGGTCAGAATCACGAGAACCTTCCTCAGCACTTCAGGCGCCAGATCCTCCTTCTGGAGCCTCATGCGGTCTACACGACCCCCGAAGGCCCACATCCGGCGGAAATGATGCTGGAGGGGGGCAATGCGGCGCTGGAGGAACTCTTTCACCACCTTGGGTGCCGTCACACCGAGCGCCCTCAAACTCGCGAAGCGACGCCAGACGAAGGTGAGCCAGGGGCTCGTGAGCACCTCATGACCCCATCCCAAGTTAGGGACAACATGCAAGGTTGGCTCCAAGAGCAGGGGGCTGAATACTCCAACATCCACATACAGCCACCGCTCTCGGAACCCAGTCGTGGGCGGAGGAAGGCTGAAGTCAATCCCCCAGGCCGCTGCCTCTGGTGCGGCAAAGAAGCTCACGCATCCTGAACATTGGGAGGGATTACTGAGGCGCAGAGAGAAGAAGTGGCGTAGCAAGGCAACCGAAGGAGGAATGCCCATCATCGCCTCGCAGACAAAAGCAAAGATGGCAAGGAGGGTAATGGATTCAGGACCCAAATGCATCATGTGATCCTGGTAATGGGAAAGCACGACGTTGAAGAAATCGGAAAAAGGAGGAACTAGCCCCACCCACAGTGCGTCGGCGAAGTACCGGACCTCGGTGGCTATTCTGTCAATAGAAAAGTGGGATGCGGGCCAGATTGCCATACTCCCACAGTCGTTGAAGGTGGTGGCAAGGGCGGAACTGACCTTGCCCAAAGCTTCTAGATTGAGTATGATCAATTGGTCGACGGCGGGAGCCGTCGGCGGCAGCAAACGGGGCGAGGACACCGGATTCTTCCCCTTCCCTTTCTTCGTTGGCGCCGTGACGACGGGAAGGGGAGGGTTCGAGATTGGATTGGAAGCGGAGGTTAGAGCTCTGGAGGAAGGAGAGCAGGGCATGCACAAGCGACGAGAAGAGGAATTACTGTGTACAACTACGGGTCCGTCTAGCCAGGCGCAAAATAAGGAGGTGTGGGGAACAGGGATGCCCATGTCCAATCAACCGCTACGCGGCGCCCAAGGCCACAAGCTGTTGGGGCCCGCGGCGCTTCGCACTTGCCCCTTCGCTTCTTTGCTAAGCCAAGTCCAGGCGCGCCTTGGGCCCGGGGGCTACTGTCGGTGTTCTGGGAATGGGGGTACCCAGACTTGCCTGCCTGCGGCTTGCAGCATCGCTCAAGGGGTGGCCCAGTACGGCCCATCTTCGTCAACACAAGCTCAAGACCCCCGCGGGGCGGACGACAGGAAGCTTCCTCAGGCACGACCTCATCAGGCTGGCTCGCGAGGAGGCGGAGAGATCAATGTGGGGTACCTCACGAGGTGCCCATGACGCAGGCCATGACGACCAAAGCCAGGAGAGCGCCAGGCGGACGCCGGCCTGCGCAGAGTCCTTGTTTCCTCTTTGGTGCAAAGGGAGCAAGCGTAGGCAAGAGTATCAAGCAAAGGCAACCATTTCGGTGCAACAAGACCAGGACCAGCAGAACGACAGGATGGAGGTCATCATGGAGCCCAAGCCGGCATCACCGCCAGAGTCTTTGGCAGGCGAGGACCAACTTTAGTCAGGATAAGTGTACTAGATGTTCCCCTTCAAAATGGCCAATTGTTGGCGCCCTTCCCTCTCAATATTTGGGAAGAGGCCCAGGGCCTCCGCCTATAAATAGGACTAGCCACCCCCAGGGTAGAGGCATCTGGAGATCGATCAGAGAGATCGAGCAGTAGAACCCTAGCCAGAACCACCAACACAAGAACACCCCTCGTGAGGCAGTTCTTCCCTGTATTGTTCATCATCCGCCCCTGAGGCAATCCACCACACCACAAACTAGAGTAGGGTATTACACCACAATGGTGGCCCGAACTAGTATAAACCTCGTGTCCCTTGTGTTGTTCTTCGTGTAGTTTAGATCCTTGAGAGGCGACGAGACGCAGGTAGGTAGGAGGTGCGATCTCCGTGTGCACCACAGAGTTCGAACCTAGAGGGTCGGCCAGAACCAAAATCCGACAGCCACAATATGGGCTGTAATGCTAACAAAAAGAATATGGGCTCCAAAAAAACTTAAGAATTAGCAAATGGGCTGTAAATTATTAGAAATAATGGCAGATGGGCTTTATGCTGTTTTACACAGATTTGAGGCTTTCCTAAAAAAAAGGTTGACGCACAAGTTGTGACTGTTGGATTTCCATCCAACGGCCGTCGTGCTTCTTCAATCTCTGCTCTTCCTGCTCCAGCCGCTCAAACAAGCGTCGGCGGGACTGCCTGCTCCCTCCTCCCCGCGGCCGGCTGTGCTGCCACGCAGGCCTCACCGCCCCACCATACTCCCATCGCTAGCCTAGCCATCCCTCTACTCACCCACACCTATTGTTATTCTCCAACGACGGCAGACGAACCAGTAAACCCTCGTACAGTCGTACTCCCCTCCGCGTGGGAAACAACTGCCGAGTATTCCCTGCCTCTGTGTTGTTCCCTTCCTAGGCCTCGCCGTCGTCCACCGCCCTGGTGCTATCGGCGCGGCCTAGTCAACGTGGTCAACGACCAACACGCATCTGAAGTGGACTGTATGTGGAGAGGTTGACAGCTGGGTCCACGGCCGCACGCAAGGAAATGCCTCCTTATTACGCGCAAAATAATGATTCCTCCACCTGAAATCTGGGACCCACCGAAAGGGCCTCTGTATTTCGCGAAAAAAACGTTACCGCCGCTGACAGCTTGGACCCACCAGCTATATCTTCGCACGCAAGGAAGTGCCTCCTTAATACGCAAAAGAAAAGAATACTCCCCCTGGTAGCTGGGACCCAGTATAGTGGCAGGCTGACTTGTGGGCCTACTAAGTTGACGGGGACGGAGGGCTTTGTCAACTTAGTCAATACTCCACTGTCCATACGATGTCCATCCAATGGCCGTAGTGCTTCTTCAACCTCTGGTCTTTGTTCTCCAGCCGCCCAAAGCAGCGCCGGTCGTGTCGCATGCTCCTGCCTCCCGTGGCCGGCTGTGATACCGCGGAGGCCTCACCGCCCCCTACTACTCCCACCGCTAGCCAGGCCATCCCTCTACTCACCCACACCCCATGTTATTCTGCGGCGACGGCAGCCTCACACCGCAGCCGAACCAGTGAACCCTCATACTCCTCTTCGTGTGGGCATCCACTGCTGCGTCTTCCCCGGCTCCGTGTCGTCCCCTTCCTAGGCCTCGCCGTCGTCCACCGTCGTGGTGATCTCGGCGTGGCGTGGTCAATGTGGTCAACGACCGACTTCCATCAGAAGAGTATTGTGCGTGGATAGGCTGACAGCTGGGTCCACGGCGGCCGCAAGGAAGTGCCTCCTTATTACGTGCAAAATAATTATTCCTCCACCTGACAGTGGGGACCCACCGGATGGGCCACCGTATTTTGCGGAAAAAAAACGTTTCCCCCCTGACTGCTGGGACCCGCCAGCTACACCTTCGCATGCAAGGAAGTGTGTCCGGGCAAAAAAACACAAAATGATTCGCCCCCCTGAGTGCTGGGACCCACCAGCTACATCTTTGCATGCAAGGAAGTGCCTGACAGCGAGACCCAACTGGTCGAAGCATACGTAGCATTGTCATTCTGGTCGTGAACGTGTACGTACATATATACTGGTCGATGTAGAGGTGTGCATGTGTCGTAATAGAGGCGCGCATGTGTCGTAGAGGCGCGCACGTAGCATGTACACGTACGTACAGCGGCTAGTGTGCAAGAAAGAAAATACGGCCATGTATGTGTACATACGCGCGGGGTCTCGAACGCCTACTCGCGCATACGTACGGCCAGGGCTCGTGTAAATGGCTGGGTTAGAACAGAGAAACAGTGTCGTCGTCGTGTTCATGGGGAGGCAACGGAATGCGTCGTGTTCATGGGGAGGCAATGGAATGGTCATGTTCATCGGGAGGCAACGAAACGCGTGGGAGCCAACCGGCTGGGTCGGAACGGAATGCGTGGTCGTGTTCATCGGGAGGGCTTGGATGGAACAGGCGATGGAAATGAGGCCTGGCGTACCGCAAAACGGAGGAAATGTCCTTGTGTTCGACCGACCACGTTCAAAACGGGATCCTGTTCATCGAGAGGGGTGTGGCGTACCGCAAAACGGAGGAAACGGACCTCCTACGGTCGAAACGGGGGTCCTGTTGATCGGCGGGGTGTGGCTTACCGGAAAGCGGACGAAATGTACCTCCTACGGTCGAAACGGGGGTCCTGTTGATCGGGAGGGGTGTGGCGTACCGCAAAACGGACGAAACGGACTTGTGTTGGAGCATACGGTCGAAATGGGGGTCCTGTTCATCGGGATGGGTGTGG
Organism: Triticum aestivum; assembly: GCF_018294505.1. Classification (NCBI taxonomy): domain Eukaryota; kingdom Viridiplantae; phylum Streptophyta; class Magnoliopsida; order Poales; family Poaceae; genus Triticum; species Triticum aestivum. The sequence continues at coordinate 151,075,061 of NC_057804.1, forward strand.
CATACCGCAAAACAGGACTCCACGAGATACTGTTCATGTCCACCATCGACCTCCTCCAGCCTCCACGGGCTACCATCGACCTCCTCCAGCCTCGATGGGCTCCTGTTCATCCAGCCTCCACCGCGCGCTACTCCACCGGCTACTGTTCAACCACCCCTCCATGGGCACCCCTCCACCGTCTACTGTTCATCCAGCCCTCCACACCACGGGGTCCTGTTCATCCAGAGGCAACGCCACCGCTCACTGTTCATCCAAACCCCCCGCAACACTCACTGTTCATCCAATCGATCTGCTTTAGTTAGCAGCAGTAGCGAAGGAATCGCTCGATTGGGTTGAGTTAACAGCCATCGATCGATCGCTCGGGTTCAGTAACGCGTAGCCTGCAGTGCAATCGCTCGGGTTCAGTTAGAGCCCAACGCCTTGCTTGGGTTCAGTTAGAGCCAACGCCTCGCACACACGCGCGTACGAGCACGAGAGAAACGCACATCGCTCGGCCCCCGACCGCCCGCCGTAACCGGGAACTCCCCGAAATTTTCCTCGCCCTCGCTTCTACCACGTTTTTTTCCGTCATGGATGTCCCAAAGAATGTCATGCAGCTGCATCTCCGGCCTGCCCAGGATGAAAAGCCCATTGTCTGTCATGATTTTTTGTCATAGAAGTAGGAGCCCACCACATCTATGATGATACCGGGTTTTGTCACAATTATCGTCATAGAAGTGTCATATGTATGACAGGAAAAAAAATTTGTTCGGCCCAAAATGTTACGGATGTGTCTTTTTTTGTAGTGAATGAATCTGAATGCAAGACTAACAATGGTGCATGTACATGATAGCTACATTGGTTGTTTGAAGAAACATTAGTGTAACTTTGGCATGCACAATTGAAAAGGATTATTTAGAAGAAAAAAAGTGATATGTGAGTGTCCAATCTTTATAGCATTTAATCGATATTGTATCCTTGGCCATTATATGAAGTAGATATTGATTTATGTTAAAGTGATGCACGCCCACGATCGCTAGATAGTGATATGTGAATGAATTACACGATCTCTCTCACACGCATACATATCTCATTTCTCCGTGGGCATCGGAATCACACACGCACACTTCATGTATTTCTCTTCCTCCGTAAAGGTTAGAATCCATCTTTCTACCTTGTCCTACAAGTATCTCACACAGAAACACACACGCTCTCTCTGTCGAACACGCCCACCCCTTTAATTCTGCCCACCCACCGCCACTAATGTCTCAAAGTATAATTATTTCTCGCACACATATGCTTGTGGTTAACTCAAGCTAGATCCCATTGTAGGTATTCGTATGGTTCCGGGACTCAAAAGACGATGGAGGTTATTATTGACTTGAAGGCCAAAACCTCTGTCGTCTTTTGAGTCCTAGAACCATATGAATACATGCGATGGGTTCCAGGAGAGCACCTTTTGTTTTGAGATTTCTCTTTTTCTCTATCTCTCTCCCTCCCTTTCTCTCTCACTTTCTCTCTCTCACACACACACGCACACACCCACACGCACACACCCACACACGTGTAGACATTGTTTCTCTCTTTAATTTTTTCCGGCACTTGCATGCACACCGCTTGTTTATCTCGGTGATGCTTTAAGTATGCCTCGAACACATGCTATCTACCTATCACTTAATATAGATATGTGTCACACAAACTCCTTCTCCCAATATCTAAGTGTCACTGTCCGCCCCCACCCCCCACACACACTTCCCGACACAGAAGGAGTATGGTGACACCTCGATCTTGATACTAATCTATCTACTGGCTTCTCTCTCAAACACACACACACACACAAACACACACTACCCGACACCGAAGGAGTAGGGTGGCACCTCAATCTTGATAGTAATCTATCTACTCGCTTCTCTCTCAAACACACACACACACACATTCACACACACTCGATACGTGTTTCTCTCCCTCCCCCCTCCCCCCAGCAATGACAGTAGAAGGGTGACAACTTGAGCTTGACCTTAATCCATCAATTGATTTCTCTCTCAAGCACACACACACGCGCGCGCGCTAGTTGTGTCTATGTGCCTCGTTCACACACACTCGACACGTCTTTCTCTCCGTATCCCCCTTGATATGTAGACTTCTCACGCGTGCACAGTTGTAGTGACGATGACGCTAAACCCATTGTGCCTTGTTTTTACCGGCCTCATGATAGTTTTCACCATGTTTTCTAGTAATTAACAAGGCAACCTTTTCTTTGTTGCTACTAGTGAATCTGAGATCATTCGGGGCAGACATACAATATATCACTTCAATCCAATTATTGCAGTAACTATTTTAAAAGAAACTAGCTAGATGCCCGTGCGTTGCACGAAACATCAAGATGCATTTGTATGAGTACTTTATCTTGTGAGAGAAACTGATGAACGAGGGAAGGCCTTATTTGCAAATGTGGATAGGGGTGTGGGTATCTCTTTGCAAAATTTCCATAGTTTCCTTCCTGTCCGTTAGATATAAATCCGATGGCCTATATTGCAGGATGGAAGGCACACATCATCACCAACTCTGTTTTTCTACTCCCTCCGTTCCTAAATATTTTTCTTTTTAGATATTTCAACAAGTGACAACATACGGAGCAAAATGAGTGAATCTACACTCTAACTATGTCTATATACACATCAGTATGTGGTAGTCCATTTAAAATCTGAAAAAGATAAATATTTAGGAATGGAGGGAGTATAGGAGTAGACATAGAGATATATCTCCAGCATCATCCACAACGAACATGTGCTGGTCTGGTTAGCACCGGATGCTCGCAACGCGATGACCTGAGTTCGAATTCTGTCTTTAACTTTAGATTTTTATATTACTAGCAATATGCCCATGTGTTGCACGGAACAACAAGATGCATTTTTATGAGTAGTTTATCTTGTGGGACAAAAGGATGAATGATGGAAGGCCTTATTTGCAAATGTGGAGAGGGGTGTGGGTATCTTTTTTCAAAATTGCCATAGTTTCCTTCCTATCCGTCAGATATAAATTGGACGGTCTATATTGTAGGATGGCAGGCACACCATCATCACCAACTTAGTTTTTATAAGAGTAGAGATAGAGAGAGAAGTACAGAGTAGAGATATACTATTATTTAATATATACTTCTTTCACTACTGTACTGACAGTGGAACCCACAGAGTACTTAGTACAAGATTAAGGATGGATTTGTTTCTTTTTAACTTTCTGTACGAAGGTGTAGCCACCCTGCAAGTCATGTACACTGTACATGCAATTAACTTTTTATAGAGGGAGAATCATACACGCAATTAACTCAAATGGATTGTATGTGACTCTATTATTTCCAGCATAGGAGCATCTCCAACGGCAGCCAGCAAATTTCGTCCCGCTTCCTTCCGCGGAGGACAACATCCAATGCCAGCGGCATACATTTTCACAACTCTAACCAACGAGAGGAAATTTGTGGAAACATGGACTGATTTCATATAAGCATGAAGGAATTCATATAAAAGAGTCGGATATTCATATAAACATGATGGATTTCATTACATTTACATGAACTAAGCGATGCTAATCCGGCTCTCGTGGTATTAATACCTAATCTAAATGGCCTCCCGGCGATCCCTTTGTCTTCCTCATGTCCAGCAGACACTTGCGGGGTCGATGAAGGTCCTCGGAAGAGACAAAGCAGCAAAGAAATCACCTGTATACGTAGTCATTGCCTCGGCGGTGGCCTTCATGGGACCCAAGTGGCGGTGTCCTCCCATGTTCTACTTCTCCTCGATGATGGCAACGGACACGGAGAACCTGGCAACCGACTCGTCGCTCTCCATGCACCCAGCTTCTACCCCTGCCTGCATGGCACTGCCGCAGGCACGGGAGGCGCGCCCACAGACACGGGAGGCGCGTGATATGTCTCCAACGTATCTATAATTTTTGATTGTTCCATGCTATTATATTACCCGTTTTGGATGTTTATGGGCTTTACTTTACACTTTTATATCATTTTTGGGACTAACCTACTAACCGGAGGCCCAACCCGAATTGCTGTTTTTTGCCTATTTCAGTGTTTCGCAGAAAAGGAATATCAAATGGAGTCCAAACGGAATGAAACCTTCGGGAGCGATCTTTTTGGAACAAATGCAATCCACAGAACTTGAAGTGGACGTCAAGCAACGAATGAGGCGGCCACGATGGTGCCCGGTGCGCCCCCTGGGGATGGGTGCCCCCCCACCCTCGTGGGCCCCTCGAGCGTCAACCGACCTACTTCTTCCTCCTATATATACCCACGTACCCCGAAAACATCAAGGAGCACCACGAAAAACTATTTCCACCGCCGCAACCTTCTGTATCCGCAAGATCCCATCTTGGAGCCTTCGTCGGTGCTCCGCCGGAGGGGGAATAGACCATGGAGGGCCTCTACATCATCTCCAAGGCATCTCCGATGAGTTGTGAGTAGTTTACCACAGACCTTCGGGTCAATAGTTATTAGCTAGATGGCTTCTTCTCTCTCTTTGAATCTCAATACAAAGTTCTCCTCGATCTTCTGGGAGATACGTATTCGATGTAACTCTTTTTGCGGTGTGGTTTGTTCGAGAGCCGATGAAATTGTGGGTTATGATCAAGTTTAATCTATGAGAAATATTTGAATCGCCTCTGATTCTTTTATGTATGATTGGTTAATCTGGCCAAGTCTCTTCGAATTATCAGTTTGGTTTGGCCTACTAGATTGAATCTTTCTTGCAATGGGAGAAGTGCTTAGCTTTGGGTTCAATCTTGCGGTGTCCTTTCCCAGTGACAGCAGGGGCAGCAAGGCACGTATTGTAATTGTTTGCCATGAGGATAAAAGATGGGGTTTTATTATTTTGCTGGAGTTTATCCCTCTACATCATGTCATCTGCCTAATGCGTTAATCTGTTCTTATGAACTAATACTCTAGATGCATGGCTAGATAGGCGGTCGATGTGTGGGTAATCAGTACAAAAAAAGACATATCCGCTGACATTTTGGGCGACGAATTTTTTTCTGTCATACTTATGACACTTCTATGACGATCATTGTGACAAAACCCGGTATCATGGTAGATGTGGTGGGCTCCTACTTCTATGACAAAAAAATCATGATAGAAAATGGGCTTTTCATCCTGGGGCGGGCCGGAGACTGCAACTGCATGACATTCTTTGGGCCGTCCATGATGGAAAAAACCATGGTAGAAGCGAGGGCGAGGAAAATTTCGGGGAGTTCCCGGTTATGGTGGGTGGTCAGGGCCGAGCGATGCGCGTCTCTCTCGTACACGTACGCGCGTGTGTGTGAGGCGTTGGCTCTAACTGAACCTGAGCGAGGCGTTGGTCTCTAATTGAACCCGAGCGATTGCACTGCAGCCCACGCATTACTGAACCCGAGCGATCGATCGATGGTTGTTAACTGAACCCGATCGAGCGATTCCTTCGCTACTGCTGCTAACTGAAGCCGATTGATGCTGCCTCTCTGGATGAACAGTGAGGGTTGTGGGGGGGGGGGGGTTGGATGAACAGTGAGGGGTGGGGGTGGATGAACAGGACCCCGTGGCGTTGCCTCGATCAAGTCGGTTGGGGCTGGATGAACAGGACCCCATGGAGGCTTAGATGATAGTAGACGGTTGGGGTGCCCGTGGAGGGTGGTTGAATAGTAGCTGGTGGAGTAGCGCACAGTGGAGGCTGGATGAACAGGAGCCCGTGGAGGCTGGAGGAGGTCGATGGTGGAGATGAACAGTAACCCGTGGAGTCCCGTTTTGCAGTACGCCACACCCCTCCCGATGAACAGGAACCTGATTTCGACCGTAGCGCTCCAACACAAGTTCGTTTCGTCCGTTTTGCGGTACGCCACACCCCTCCCGATCAACAGGACCCCGTTTTGACCGTAGGAGGTCCGTTTGCTCCGTGTTGCGGTTACGCCAGACCCCTCTTGATAAACATGATCCGTTTGAACGTGGCCAGTCGAAATAGAAGGCCGTTTTCCTCTGTTCTGTGGTACGCCAGGCCTCAATTTCCAGTCGCCTGTTCTATCCAAGCCCTCCCGATGAACACGATGACGCATTCCGTTCTGACCCAGCCGCTCGCCTCCCCATGAACACGATGACGACGATGTTTCTCCGTTCCACCAGCCATGTACATGAGCCCTGGCCGTACGTATGCGCGAGTAGGCGTTCGGTCCCGCCCGTATGTACGTACGTGGCCGTATTTTACTTTCTTGCACGCTGGCCGTTGTACGTACGTGTACATGCTATGTGCGCGCCTCTACTACAACACATGCGCGCCTCTACATCGACCAGTATGTACGTACACGTTCGCGACTAGAATGACAACGCTACGTACGCTTCGACCAAGTGGGTCCCGACTGTCAGGCAATTCCTTGCGTGCGAAGATGTAGCTGGTGGGTCCCAGCAGTCAGGGGGCGAATTGTTTTTTTTGCCCGGACGCACTTCCTTGCGTGCGAAGATGTAGCTGGTGGTCCCAGCAGTCAGGGGGAAAAGTTTTTTTTGTGAAATATGTGGACCGTCTGGTGGGTCCCCGCTGTCAGGTGGAGGAATAATTATTTTGCGCGTAATAAGAGGCACTTCCTTGCTGTGGTCATGGACCCCAGTTGTCAGCCTCTCCATGTACAGTCCACGTCCGATGGAAGTTTCCTTGACCACGTTGACCACGCCGCGCCGAGAGCACCACGGTGGTGGACGACGGCGAGGCCTAGGAAGGGGATGACGCGGAGCCGGGAAGACGCGGCAGTGGAGCCCGCGCGAGAGGAGTACGTGGGTTCACTGGTTCGGCTGCGGTGTGAGGCTGCCGTTGCCGAGGTCCTGGCCAGCGGTGGAATAGTATGGGGCGGTGAGGCCTCCGTGGCAGGCACAGCGGCCAAGGGAGGCAGGAGCATGCGGCATGACCGGCACTGCTTTGGGCAGCTGGAGCAAGAAGACCGGAGGTTGAAGAAGCACTAAGGCTGTTGGATGGACATCGTACGGTCACTAGAGCTAGAATCATTCATATTGACTAAGTTGACAAAGCCCTCCGTCCCTGTCAACTTAGTTGGCCCACAAGTCATCTTCCCACTATGTGGGGCCAGCTAGCAGGGGGTATTCATTTTTGTGTGCGTAGTAAGTAGGCACTTCCTTGCGTGTGAAGATATAGCTGGTGGGCCCGACATGTCAGCAGGGGGATGGTTTTTTCGCAAAATATAGAGGCCCTTCTAGTGTGTCCTAGCTGTCAGGTGGAGGAATCATTATTTTGAGCGTAATAAGGAGGCATTTCCTTGTGTGCGGCCGTGGACCTAGCTATCACCCTCTCCACGTACAGTCCATGTCCGATGGATGTCGTTCGTTGACCATGTTGACTAGGCCGCACCGAGAGCACCATGGCGGTGGACGACGGCGAGGCTAGGAAGGGGATGATGTGGAGCCGGGGAAGATGCAGCAGTGGATGCCCACGCGAAGAGGAGTACGAGGGTTCACTGGTTCGGCTGCGGTGTGAGGCTGCCGTCGCCGCAGAATAACATGGGGTGTGGGTGAGTAGAGGGATGGTCTGGCCAGCGGTGGGAGTACTAGGGGTGGTGAGTCTCCACGGCATCACAGCTGGCCACGGGAGGCAGGAGCATGCGGCACGACCGACGCTGCTTTGGGCGGCTGGAGCATGAAGACCAGAGGTTGAAGAAGCACTACGGTCGTTGGATGAACATCGTACGGTCACTGGAGCTAGAATTGTTCATACTGACTAAGTTAACAAAGCCCTCCGTCCCCGTCAACTTAGTAGGCCCACAAGTCAACCTCCCACCAAGGTGGGTCCAGGCTAGCCGGGGGGTATTCATTTTTTTGTGCGTAATAAGGAGGCACTTCCGGTGGGTCCGAGCTGACAGCGGGGGGAACGTCTTTTTCGCGAAATACGGTGGCCCGTCCGGTGGGTCCCAGCAGTCAGGGGGTAACGTTTTTTTAGCAAAATACTGGTGGCCCGTCCGGTGGGTCCCTGCTGTCAGGTGGAGGAATAATTATTTTGCGCGTAATAAGGAGGCACTTCCTTGCGGCTGCCGTGGACCCAGCTGTCAACCTCTCTACGTATAGTGCTCTTTCGATAGAAGTTGTTCCTTGACCACGTTGACCACGCTGCACCGAGAGCACCAGGGTGGTGGATGACTGCGAGGCCTAGGAAGGAAGGGGATGACGCGAAGCCGGGGAAAACGCGGCAGTGGATGCCCACGCGTATAGGAGTAGGAGGATTCACTGGTTCGGCTATGGTGTGAGGCTGTCGTCGCCGCAGGACCTGGCTAGCGGTGGGAGTAGTAGGGGGCGGTGAGGTCTCAACGGCAGCACAGCCGGCCACTGGAGGCAGGAGCAGGCGGTCTCGCCGGTGCTGGTTTGTGCGGCTGGTGCAAGAAGAGCAGCACTTGAAGAAGCAGCAGGACCGTTTGATTCAAATCCAATGGTGACTGCTGCTACAATCGTTTGTTGACTAAGTTGACAAGCCCTGCGTACGCGTCAACTTAGTAGGCCCACAGGTCAGCCTCCCAACCGGTGCGCCCCATATGTCAGTGGGAGGAATCATTTTTTTCACGTAATAAGGAGGCAGTTGATTGCATACGGCCAGGCCAGCGGAGGGAGTAGGGTGGGCCGGGGAAGCCTGCGCGGCATCACAGCGGGCCACAAGAGGAGGGAGCAGGCAGTCCTGCCGGTGCTAGTTTAGGCGGCTGGAGCACGAAAATCAGAGATTGAAGAAGCACGTCGGCCGTTGGATGGACATCCAACAGTCACTGCTGCTAGAATCGTGTGTTGACTAACAAAGCCTTGCGTAAACAAGTCAGCCTCGAAATATGTGTCGTGTATAGCCCATTTGCTATTATTTTTATAATTTTGACTCTTTTTCTAATTCATATGGAAATTATTGCAGCCCGTTTTCCATTTTTAGAATTTCTGCCCATTTTTTGGTCAGTACCAGGGTTAAAAAAATTAACTAATTATGTGCAAAATTTTGAAAATTCGCAAATTTTGGTTGGGGAACAAAATATTCTTAATCCAAAAATTAGTAGCCATACTAAAACAAATTTAAAAATAAATTAGTACTATGTCATGTTAAATCCAATGAAATGCTATAAAATATCAGTGAAGAACAAAAACAAAAAAAGAAACTAATATCCCATTTGCTATAATTTTTTGGAATTTTCAACCCCTTTGATATTACTTTTAACAGACACTGACCATACTCTTTGTCTAGGCCGGAATGCATCCCTGCTCGTCTTGAAAGATTTGCAGCCCAGTAAGTCGAAGAAAACAAATAGGCCTAGCTTGGGTATTCTTCAAAAAGAAATACTGGGCTACCTATTTTCCCAAAGAAAAACCTGCTGGGCTGGTCATGTTGTTAGACGGGCCACAGAGACCGCACAACCCAGTTTATAGCCTGCTCCTCCGAATTACTACTCAAAAAAAGTTGTGCAATTCTGTCGTTAATTGACTATACGTTAAAAATGATGTGGGTCCCGGATATCAGCAGGGTGGATTAGAGTAAAAAACGAGGGGTGCATCTGAGTAGTAAAAGAGGCGCTTGCTTGTGTTCGGGAGTGGACCTGGTGGGTCCGTACTGTCATACTCACAACTACAGTTCTCTCCCGATTCACTATGTTGACAGGGACCGTTTCGAAAAAAACTATGTTGACAGGGCCGGACGGCGGCGCCGCGGCGAGCGCACCAAGGCGGAGGATAAAGTGTTGTCGCCAATGTGCTGGGCTGGGTTGGACATTCTTATTGAAAAATAAAAATGGACCGGAACTATTTACGACGTTGACTACGATTTGCATGGGTCCGCTGGTTGCAGGAAGAAAATGCTGGGAGAAAGAAGACTGGTCGCTATCTTTGCCTAAGAATAATATCGACTGAATGTAACGACACTATCATAGGAAATAATATCCTCCTGTTAAATCATGAATTTAAAGAACTGGTGCATGAGCATTTAGCTTTATTTATTTATTTACTTATTTATGTTTAGGGGACCATGAGCATGTACCTGGGCCGGATTCATGTGAGAGCCTCCCTTCCAGTTAATTATGGGCTCCTCTATTGGGCCTTCATCAGTGGGCTGCATGTTATCAACAAGTGGAAAATGTGTTCCGTACGAAAAATAGTATGCGTTACGTACGGTACGGGGCACTAAGGATCGAACCGTGCAACGACTTCCAAAACATTGTGTTTGTCGTTCTAACAACACATTTATTCAACCAACAGACGAAATATACTACTGATTGTACATTGAAAACAGCAGCAGCAGCAACCAGGGCTGGGGGTGCAACAGAAGCAGTAAGCAGGCCAGAAGAGTGAAGACGCAGCTCTCTCTTCCAAACCAAACATCAGCCATTATTACAAAAGGGCTACCAAAAAAGAACAAGTGTATGCATCAAACTAAATAAAGATCCTACTACACCAAGTGTACGCATCTAACTAACTGGCTCAGTTAGATGTTACTATTTATTAAGCTGTGGAGATTGGCTGACGGCTTGAACCAGATGGGTGCCTGACGGGGGAAACTCCAGCCAGCAGGTCGAAGTCTGATACTTGCGACCCTCTCTCCTACTTTGGGCTGCAGAGCGTGGCGGCACATATCAGGGTATGGTGCATGCAGAGACGCATGGTACGCTGTGTACACACAGTTTTGCCTGATGAACGAAACCGCGCTGCCATCATGATCCTTGCCGTCGGTTATCTCCTGGTTAATCGGATAATTCAGTCCGACAAACAGAGAGCGTGTACCAAGGCTACTTACCAGCCTCCAGTCAAAAATTCCTGAAGGCCCAGAGAAGCTGGGATCCTGCTCAAAGACCTTGCAGTGACTGTGATTGTATTCCGCGAAACAACACGTCCGGTACGTGCGAACGATCATCAATCGTTCGCCGTCGTCTGATCGAGCCAGGAACCACCTGCAACTGCCATGCCGCTTTTCTTTGAAAGGTTCTGGGATTAGGAAGGGTAGGGACACCAGGCGGCCTACAACATCATATCAAGTTGGAGTCAAATAAAAAAGGGCTCTTGATGTAGTCAATCTTAAGAACAACATGTTATGAGCATGAATATTTTTTCAGTAAATGTTGACAGTAATATAAGCAAGCCATCATGATATCATAGGAAAGTAACATACTGCTGTAACAGCCGATTGTAGCGATGACTGGAGTAGGCCAGCAATACGTCCAGCCATAGAAGGAGTCGACAGCGTAAATGAAGCCCTTGTGTTCAATGGCATCAGAGAACCATGGAGGATGTATGATCCTGCGATGGACGTGCAGATTTATCCACTTACCGCAGTGACCTGTCAGATAGGCGAGACCGCGGTTGAAGAACGCAATTAGCCTGAAGTCTTTATAATTCGCAGATCTTGTGGGCACTTGGCAGATTACAACCTTGAGCAAATCAAACTTGGTATCATGTTGGCTACTGTAAGATTCCGAGTATTCTGGGCCGCGGTGCCAAAGCAGTGCAGTGTTAATCGAAGGAAGGGGGATCAATCGCCGGGTGTAGACCTCCACGAGCATCCAGCTGCCGCGACCGTCGACGAGCACCATCCAAGACGTGTTCATGCCGACCCAGTACATACCGTTAATGTAGTTGAGGGTGACGGGGATCGGATCGCAGTCAAGGGGGTTGATGCTCGCCACCCTACGATCGTTATGCTGCGTGACACGCCGTTTCTGAAGATCAGGCGGCATCAGCAAGCAAGGAGCTGGCTTAAAAAGCTCCGGCCTGAGGGCTTTGAGTAAACGGTACAGCCCCGACGAGCACGCGGCGAGCGGCATGGTACTGAGATTGTCCACAAGCGAAACAATGAGCTTGATTACCTCTATGGGGAGCGAATTCCAGCCACTCTTTCGGCGGACGCTGCTCAGTTCTGCCATTGTTAGTGCTTGGGTTTCGGACGAGGGGGGAGGCGCCTTAGCGGGGATGGAAGATTGGACGAGATTATGTGCGGACAAAGATGGAGAAGCGAATATGTGCTGCGGGAAGTGGACATGTGATGATGACTACAGCACGCCGCTTGACTTACGAGACACATACCAGCAGCGTAGGGTCATATCGATGCCAGACAACTTGCCTGAGTGATCACAGTACTGGTACTCCCTACAGTACCTACTACTACTATTCCCTAACTTGCTTGAGTAGAGTAGTAGAGTAGGACTCTGCTCTACTACTAGCACCGGAGGAGAAGTATATTCTAATCTAAAATAGTTACAAACTTCAATGCTCGAGCGTGGAACGACTATGAACCGTGCTCAAAGACCATGTCTACGTGGTGTTTGGAATTATATGCAAAAAAATAGCAAGATGCCCGTGCATTGCATGGCACACCATCATCACCAACTCGGTTTTTTCTCTACTCCTACTCCTATAAAAGACTCAGTTGGTGATGATGGAGGCGAGGAGGCGTGTTCAGCCAGGCGTGCAGCGGACGGTGCAGTACTATTCGATTTGTTATAAAAAACAAAGCAGAGTAGTAGAGATTGAGACTTAGGGAGGAGCACGAGGTTGTGGGAGATAAGGATGAATGAGGCAAGGTCTTATCTGTAAATGTGGAGAGAGGTGCGGGTATCTTTTGTAAAATTGTCATAGTTGGCTTTCTATCCGTCAGATATAGATCGGACGGTCTATATTACAAGATGGCAGGCACACCATCATCACCAACTCGGTTTTCTATAAGAGTAGATATAGATAGATAGAGACTAGGGAGTACTAGTAAGGACACCATCTATTGCTTCGTGTGCTACTCCTGCGCTCCATTCGGCGGCCGCAACATCCCCTACAGCCACTCCCTCCTGCGCTCCATTCGGCGGGCACTGTTGAAATTTGGGGAGCGCACTCTCGCGACTGCTGGCATCCACGACTTCACCGACGACGACTTCTTCCCCGACCTCGGCAACCTCTTCCTCAACGACATGGGCGACAACCTCAACGCCAACGGTGCTGCTCCCGTTGCACCGTATGTGTTTCTGTCCTTCCTGTTCGAAATCGTGGTAGAATTCATGTTTCTACTCTGTATCCTACTACTATGCTAGTCCACATGATTAGTTTCATCTCTGTTATAGCCGTCATGATTTATTTTGTGCTTATTCGGATTAAATCTCATAGTAACTTGCTCATATATTCAACTGGCGCAACGTCCCCTACAGCCACTCCCGTTTCATGGATGGCCTGGTCGATGCCTCCAAGGAGCCCTTCGTCTACTGCTATGAGTGCCTGATGCCGTTTTGGGGCTCGCCGACGGACATGGTGCATCACCTCACGGATGCGTGCAGCGGTCACTACTGGCCCTTGGCAGAGAACATCAAGTACGAGACGTGCTACCCGTTCACCATGCCGGAGTCGCTGGAGGATCACCGCCGCCTGCTAGTCTCGGAAGAGGACAGCAGCGTCTTCCTCTTGATCGTGGGCACCGGCGAGGCCCGCGCAGGCCGCCGCCCCGTCTCTGTAGTGTGCGTCAGGGGCGACGCCGCTGACGCTGACACTGGGACGAGGCCGATGTACGGGTGCGTGGTCACTGTTACTACCCCTCCGGGTCACGTGGGCAGCGAGACCAGCCTCATCGGACAGACTTGGACTCTGTGGAGCTGGGACTTTCCCGCCGATGTGGACTTGGAAAACCCATGGCATCCTTTACCCGCCGACGCGGTGCACGGGGACTCCAAGGAGGTTCACCTGGACATACGCATTATCAAGTTAAATGTTGATCATTAGTCTTCGCTCAATGTAATCCGCTGTTTAAGCATGTGGAGACTTCCATGCATGATCTTGCTCTATTGGAGTATCGCGCATGAATAAAAGTGTATCCGTTTATGGTTTAGTCTAGAATCTTCCATGTATGAACTTTTACTACAGTACTGGTCAAAGACTTACTATGAACCATTTCTTACATCTCCTCTGCCCCTTCCAAGTCATCCTGATTTAATCCCTCCGTCTAGGTGTATAAGGGCATGGTTAATACTTAATAGTATAGCCAACTGTTGACTATAAGAAAGTGCCATGTCATCTGTAGCCAACATGTATAACAATCGATACTCAAAAACTAATTCTTAAAGATCATTTCTTGCAAAGCACAATAAGTGTTATTTCTTCACAAGTTTTGGATGCAGGTTGAACAGTTGAACGCTTTTGTTTGCAAAAGATACCTTTTTATCTATTTCACCCGGATGTTTGTGAGCTCTAGAGATGAAATAATATCCGAAGAAACCTATCGATACCCGTTACACATGAGATGACCCCCACATCCTTTGTCAAAATAAACAACTCCCCGATCAATGCATTTCACTCTTCGGTGCAACGCACGGGCACCTTACTACTATAGATTAGTACGACCAAAAATTGAACTAACATTATATATAGTACGATAAATGCTGATGCATGTCACCTAAAATTATATCATTCAAAACTATGTTCAAATACGAATCCAACGATATAGTTTTTGTTGACATGCACTAACATTTTGTCAGTTAAATCTTCAGTCAAATTCAATGGGGGACTAATAAACCACGACCGATGTAGTACAAGTGTAGAGGGCGGCGCTGCACGGGAGTCTCACCCCGCTTGTGGCGCGGCAGTAAAGCCGTCATATCACAAAACCCAACCACTGCCAGTAATAAGTGGCCTGGTAAAATAAACGGACAAGCAACCATCACATCCCTCCGTCTTTTTTGCATTTCATCTCTCTGCATTTACTTTCTCCGGTTCATCTCACACACTCGATCCCTGGCTACTACTCCTAGTATCCCTAGCTACTACTCCTAGGGCCAGTTCTTTTGGCGGCTTAAAAAATAAGCCGTCTCTTCCCCAGCTTTTCCCATAAGACTAGTCACAGTGGAGAGTAACATTAAGGCGCCTCACTCATTTATTTGGGCTTCTAAACTACTACTACTAGTACTCCCTTCATTTTTATATACAAGGCCACAAACTCAAATTACAGGTACCAAGATAAAAATCAATGTGTGCTTTACAAGTCAATTTATTTTCTCGTTTACCGGGTTAATTAATAGGGTGCATGCACATTAGAAGAAATTGAGTGGCCGTGAGAGAGGAAGTAGATGAGTTTGTCATTATCATCCACTACATGCATGCTAGTAATTAAGCCATGGGTTACTAGTACGAGGAAACATCATTAATATTTGTCTCGATTACTGTTGGTGGCCTTGTATAGATGCAAAATGTATTTTTTATAGTGGCCTTGTATACAAAAATGGAGGGAGTACCTCCGTCCTGGTTTATTCGTCACCATTGTAATTTCTGGTAAATTTTGACCAAAGATTTAACTGATAAAATGTTAGTGCATGTGACATCACAAACATTTCATTAGTTAAATTTATGATCAAAATTTGACACAGGTTACAATGGGGACCAATAAACCAGGACGGAGCTAGTAGTAAAGGGATTACACTACTAATCTAGAAGCCTAAACGAACTGGCCCCTGGTACACCTACTAGTAGTACTAGTACTCAAGTTGGAATTCCAATTGCACGGCACAACTTGTTAGGCAAAAAAATCGATACAGGGTGTAGGAAGCGGTTTGGGAATTTGCATGCCTTTCCGACCAGTGAGATACTCCGTACAAAGTACGACAGAGAAATAACCACAGAGAAGGAAGCTAAAAGTAAACAATCAAACGAGCATTTTTCCATTTGTTTTGCATTGAATCTTTTGACAAGCTTGACTAGTGTTGTTTTCTACTTTTACAAAAACCGCATCGTAATGTTAAAACTTGCATTTTCCCGTACATAAGTAATAGTAGTACTCCCTCCGTCTAGGTGTATAAAGTCTTCCCTCCAACTTGGTCACGGTGCACAACCAAAGATGACTTATTCACCTGGACAGAGGGAGTAGCACAGTCTGCAAGCATATATAGAGAGAGAGACATGCAGTACTAAAGTTTGTGCTGTATGCACCTACTTACAAAATGCGTACGGATACACAAGGTTTCCAAACTTTCCCTCTTACATACTTAATTAAGGACGCTAAAAATTCCTCAACATTTGTGATTTATCATTTGCGTCCCAAAACTAATGAGATCACCTTACGAAACTAAATTAAACTCCCTACTAAAAGCCACGTCGCTCGCAGGAGCGCTTCCGGCACGCCACAAGTGCCCTGGTGCGTGGCCATTTCCCAGCGTACCGACACAACGCCTCTTCCTCAGCCTCGCAACTCGTGAGGTGCTGATTGGCGGCTTACCGGCGGGCGAGCGCGATCTCACCAGTGTGGTGATCCAGCGCCAGCAGGTACTCCTCCTTGTTGGAAGCATGCACCCGGTCCACGTACCGCCAAGCGTAGATGAGGCGCTTGGGCCCGACTGCACTCAGGGCTTTGGCACAGGCATCCTCCGTCACCCTCACGGTCCTTGCACGAGCCTTCTGCCAAAGAGCCAATTGCCTGACTCTCTCAGACGCGGCATAGAGCTGCCATGTAGCTTGCCCCGTGGCGCGCTTCTCTTCCTCGGCCTTCTTCTCCGCCTCTATTTTCGCGTGCTCTGCCGACGGCAAAGCCTCCCACATGGTGACATCCATTTCTTTCCAAAGCTCCTCAAGGCTAGGGGGCTCGGCGGGCGGCACGGTGTTCTCCTCGTAGCGGGGAGCCGACACACGTGCTGGCGAGATTGGGAACGCCGACGCGTCCACCTCGGCGCGTCGCGGCGAGGAGTGGAATGTCGATGTGTCCTCCTCGACTAGTGGCGGCGAGGAATGGAACGGCGACGCGTGACCGTCCGGGCGGTGCAGCGAGGGGTGCATAGGGCTTGGGAGGGGCGATGCCATGGTGGTCGACGTGAGAGGGAGGGGGAGGAGATAGCGATGAACGTGAGCATTCTTCTGAATGCTGTGGGAGGCGCAGTATTTATAGCGAGCAATGGCACACCTACGTAAGATATGGACTGAGCTGCACTGACTTAACTGCAGGTCCAGTTGTGTCACTAACATGTGGGCCAGACCCTTGTTGGGCCCATATGTCAGTGACCCAATGCACCTGCATTTATGTAACTTAAGCAGCGTCCTAGAAGATATGTTGCGTGATTAACGTAACAACTACATGGACATATTTGTTGTAGTAAATTACGGGGGAGGGAAGGGGTGGAAATATTGCTGGTCACAACGGATTGGACGAGCGTGGGGGAGGAGAGTCATGCATGCAGATTTTTTCCACACGGGGTGGAGTGGTGGGACCGCCGGAGGGAGAAGGAGAGTCTGGCAGGCATATTGTTTCCACACATGGAGAGGAAAAGATTTGGAGACGAACGGGCTTCCTGCAGGTATGGGGAACGGTGCATAATAAGTCATCTTGCATGCCGGGCTAGGTATAGTCTCAAGTCATTAAAAACATACACGCCCCACACATGTTCATATTTCAAGGTGCACTAAATTATTGCATGCGATGATTAAGGCTGGCCATAATGGTGGTATCTTAGCTGGTATCATGCACACGGGAATAGCAAACATGCTGATGTGGCAAAGAATTAAAGAAGAGAGGGGGGTTAGAGTAACTAGTGTTCATGCATGCATTGGTAAACACATTTTTTTGTGAAGAACGACAACATTAGTTGAGTACTTTTGCAGACTTCAAAAACTATTCCACTGCCTCTACTATCTTGCTAAGAGTAGGTGAAATTTTTGAATCGAGCCCTTTAAACTAGAAGGGAGGTAGTAGTACTCTAATAGCTAACCTTGTTGTGATGACAAGATAGGACATGGCACGCACCTGGACGGAGGAACTAGTCTGCATTGTGCATTTAAGTTTTGTCTGAAGTCAATGTACCTCTACTTTCACCAGACTTATAGAAAAATGTATCAACATTCACAATGTCAAATCAATATTTTTACACTCATTATAAAACATAGTTCTTATACTCATTATAATCAGTATTGTAGATATTGATATTTTTAGTATAAATTTGGTCAAACACTTTGCAAACGGTTGACGGAGTAAAAAGGACCAGAGGGAGTATCATGCATGCGGAGTAGGCAAAAAAATTGCTCATTTATAGCCGGTCGAAGTCTCAAAGGGCGCGACCGCGCGAGGGAGGCGAAGGTTGTGGGAGGCGCCACTGTTGACGGAATTAAGTGAAGTTACATCCACGCGTCGGCATGGCGTGCAACAGGCAGAAGCTATATCGTCAGGCCTGCGATATGGGTCTAGTAGACATGACATCTAGTGGGTCCCACGTAGTTCTCGAGAACTCTTTGGGGGCTTGCAGCCGTTTATCCACCGGGCAAGCCAGCAACCCCACGCCGTTCGCACGCCCTACTCGTCCCCGTCTTCTACCTTACAACAGTTCGCTCCCAGTCGTCCCGTCCTTTCACATTAGTTCGCTCCCAGTTTTTTTGCGGGGTACAATAGTTCAACTTCTCCTAACCCTCCTCCAAAATCCATGGCCTCCCAAATCTCCATGGTCGCCGCTGAGTACCAGGTTAGAGCCATCACCGGCGATGAGTTCATCGTCATCTACACACGTGGATCCGCGACGATGAAAGCATGGCTTGCTCGCTTCCTACGCATGTTCAACAGTTCAACGGATGAGTGGGTCGCTGGGCTAGATGTTGAGTACACCACAGTCCTGGAAAGAGAGAAGATTCTAAAGGAGGCAGAGAGGAAGAAGCCCGCCATGATCCAGGTTTGCGTACATAACGTTTGCTTGGTCTACCACATATGCCATGCCGACGTTGAGTGCCAGGATTTTAAGAACTTCCTCAAGGACAAAAGAGTGAAATTCGTTACTGTAGACTTTAAGAATGACAGGGATGTCCTGCGTCGGATAGGTCTCGTTGTAGGCCAGCCCTTCGATCTCCAGAAGGCAAGCCTGGTGTCCTCCTCTCAACCTTCAATGCTGACCCTGGCAGCAGCCATGATTGATCCTTCGTACGCTAAACTGAAGAAACCTCATCACGAGTTTCATCATGCATGGGAGTCGAAGACATTAGATGAAGATCACATCCTGTACGCAGCAATGGATGCCTACCTTTGTTTAAATATCTGCAAGGATTGGATGAAGAAGCAGAGCCCAGTGTACGGTTCAAGCAAAGAAGCGTCGGCGAAGAGGAAGAGGAAGAGGGACGAGGACAAAGTTGAGGACGTGGACTCGGACTCCGAGTAGGTGGCAGTGCCGTCGCTCATGCTGGTTCTACTGCAGTGTCAAGCGGACTAGTTGCTTAGTTTATTTTCAAGGGTGTGTTGTGCTGAGGCCCCAGCAAAACTATGTTTATGTTCTTTCTCGTTATTTTAACTCTTTAGTACGTATAGTAGTATTGGTACTATGTCTTACTACTGTTCTTCTTGCAGTTGGTACTACTGTTCGTATCTTCGTGTTCCTACTGTACTTAATACGTTCGTACTAGTAGTATAATTTGGGTCAGTCGATTTTTGAAAGAAGTTCGACGGATCGAAGGAAGAAGACGGCAGAAGAGGTGGAATAAGCCCTTCTAGCCATCCATGTTGCATCAAACGGCTCACAAGAGTCGACTGACCCAAATTACTCCTTCAAATTGCAAGATCCACGTGGCATTCACGGTCTCGAAGGTAGATTCTGCGTCCGCACCCGGTTTGCGGGCTCGACGCGCGCGCGACCGGCTTCTGCCGCGACAGCCACCATGCGCGCCTCCTCTGCGCGGGCGGAGACAACAATGACACGCTAGTTCCTCCTCACCGGCGTGCTGGAGCACGCGCTCGTCCTCCTCTTCGTACGCTGTGTGCATAGACGCGGCTCCACCAGCTGCTCGTGTGCTTGGCAGCGCGACGACATCATGAGGAGGGACTGCGGACGACGTGAGCGGGCGAGCCTTCGGCTTCATGGCACAGGGATGGCGGCGACACGGCGGTGATGGGCGAGAAATTGTTGGCCAGAGCAGGCGGTCGCCGGCATGCGCAACGGCGGCGGCGGCATATTGATGAGTGCGTGTGTGGGAGCTTACTTTAGTTTTATATAAGGTTGGTCAAACTTAAAAGAAAACCTTACTAGTACACGTAAACATTAGACTTAGGCAACGCTTTTATTAGTTAGTACCACAACCACGATACGGAATCCTGTGCAAGCGCGTGAACCGCGGCCGCGTGGTTGATCGAACGGTGCGTCACCGTGTCGTGCTCGAAGGACATCCACCGAACCTTTTTGTGTGTGTGAAAACAATCTCCGAATATTACTCAACTTTTTTTCCTGGAAAAGTTCTTGACGCTGCAATATTTCCATATATTTGAATTTAGCTCCAGTTCGTGTTTATTTGGATTTGGACGTTTTAGGTGCGCCCTAGTTTTTAATACTGATTTTGTGTGTGTGACTGAGAGAGAACATGTGTATGTATCCATATGTGTGTTGTGGCGGAAGGGTAATGTGGAGACGGTGTGCGTGTGATACAGACATAGAGAGGTGTGAATGTGCAAATGATCATGCATGAGTGAGACATAGACAGATGCCGATACGTTGTGTATACATGAGAGAACGGTCTTCCAGTTTACTTGTGTGTGTGTGTGTGTGAGAGAGAGAGAGAGAGAGGAGCATCCGTAACACAACAACCATCTCTCTCGATTCGTCCGTCCCTCGTACGATCGCATGCAACACATGCATCAACGTGCACATTTTGACACCCTCACCCGGCCCCTGCCCACCTCAAGGCCCGCACAATCTCTTCGTGAATACCCATTTCTCTCCTTATGTTTGTTTTCTCTCAATATCTAACACACACACATACACACACACACACACACAGAGAGAGACACACACACACAGCACAACACACACACACACACACCCTCCCCCGAGCACACAATTCATCCCCATCCAAGGTTATATGGCGACCACTCTCGCTTGTGATTCTTTGCACGCCAACATGCACAACACCTCAATCTTCAAAGAGGGTATCGAGCAGATCGAAGAAGGTGACCACACTGCGCTAGAGAATGCGGGGCCATTTGGAAGCAGGGTGATGTGACGACGGCTGACTGACTCCTCCCCCACCCTCTCTCTATCTCGCACAAAATTACCAATCCCTCTCTCCCCCGCACAAAATTATCAATCCCTCAACCCACGAGATCCTTCCCCTCTCGTCCATGTTTTTCCAGCTCTCTCATCAAACATGTTGTCTCTTCTCCTTCCACGTATACAGAATCCGGATGCACACGCATCTCACGTATATTACATGTCTCCATCTTTCTCACAGACCTAACTTCTTCCTCTCTCTTTCTCTCTCTATCTCTCTCTCTGTCTCGTTAGGTTTGTCTCCTACTCTCTCGTCCACATACATACAATCTTTCCCGCCCTATCTGCTCCATCTTCGCAAGCTCTCTCTGCACGTTTCATTCACACATTGGGATATGTCAAAATGTTGCTTCTATAATGGCTGATGTAGAGTTATGGTTGGTTTTGTTGCATCCTACAAAGTAATAACTATGAAATGCATTTAGATTCTCATTTGACTGGGATTATGTGAGTTTGAGCATGTTGTGAAGTAC
Source organism: Triticum aestivum (assembly GCF_018294505.1). NCBI lineage: Eukaryota > Viridiplantae > Streptophyta > Magnoliopsida > Poales > Poaceae > Triticum > Triticum aestivum. The sequence goes on from NC_057804.1 coordinate 151,096,516, forward strand.
TATAGACCTTGTATACATCTTGGGATTCGACAATGATTGTAACTATTGAATTGTATAGACCATGACATTCGAAGTCAATAGCCTAATATATTTATTTCACAATTTCAACAAATGATTAGTTCACTTCAAACTAAGAAAACAAATGTGTACTCCCTCTGTTTTTATTTAAGTCCGCGTATTAGCATTGGTCAAAGTCAAGTTTTGTACACTCTCAGAAAGCTTATAACAAAAAATATTAACATATACAATAACAAATAAATACCATTAGATTCATTATTGAATGTACTTTCACATCATACATATTTGTTATGGTAAATGTTTATATTTTTCTATAAACTTGGTCAAACTTTAGGAAGTTTTACTTCGGTCAAACCTAATATGCAGAGTTTACTACTACTACTCGCTAGTTTCTTAGCCGAATCACTCAACACGCCACACGGGGAGTTCAGTGTCACAAAATTTTGAGGTCGGAAAATCTCCTACGACCCTGATTCGAGTAGTGGGAAGTTACCATCATAGCCTTCGGAACAGGCCTACGGATGACGCTTGGTAGGGGGCTGTTTTCGTAACTTCAGGTTCACCCTACACCCGGCACCCAGAGTAGTAGTACACCTGAATACTCCCCATTTTCTATCCCCACCGCAAAATAGACTTCTCCACGGCACCGCATCCTTCGTGCTCCTCACCTTTACATCGGCGCACTCGTCCACCACAGCGCATCTGCCTCATCGACGATCTCGTACGCCGCATTGGAGTCGGTCCACTCTCATCGTCGTACATGGAGCCTCTTCCCCGGCATCGTCTTCCACGGTCTCGGATCTGCTTCCCGGAAGCCGACGCCAATCATAGAAGTACCACCGTCGTGGACAATGAACTGACTCCCGTTGCCGACCATGACTCACAAAGGCCGCTGCGACCATTGTACTCCTCCTCGATTGGTAATGTGTGTACTGAATCACTTAGCAGTACATGTGCAGTTCCAATTTTGTTCATACCTACCCTTCAAATTTCATTGGTGCTATTGTTCCCGTAAAAGTAATTGGTCCTCCATTGTCCAACAGAATATCAGCTTGTAATTGTGCGTCGCTCCTGTATCGCGCTGTGCTTGGGTAGGTTTTTCATCTGCAACCAGTAGTGTGGCAAATGATGGAAAGTTTTCTAGAACTAGCAAGATGCCCATGTGTTGCACGCATCAAGATGCATTTGTATGAGTAGTTTATCTTGTGGGAGAAAAGGATGAACAAGGGAAGGCCTTATTTGCAAATCTGGAGAGGGGTATGGGTATCTTTTTGCAAAATTCCCATTTGTTTCCTTCCCATCTGTCAGATATAAATCCGACGGCCTATATTGCAGGATGGCAGGCACACCATCGTCACCAACTCTATTTTTTATAAGAAAAAAAAGTATAGAGAAAAAAAGTAGACAGTAGAGAAGTAGAGATAAATATTAAATATAAAATATAAAATAAATATAACAGTAGAGAAGAGAATAGAGATAGCAGAGACGTCGGGAAAGGATCACGCGCGCGGGGGGGAAGCGGCCGGGCGTGCGCTAGTTTCGGTGCGCGGCGCCCGGTGCGCTTTATAAAATCCAACGCCCTCCCACCGCTCTATGCCTTGACACCGCTCTCTCTCCTGCTCTGTGCCTCACCACCGCTCTCTCCCTGCTCTGTGCCTCACCACTACTCTCTCCTCTCACTTTCTCGCCTCGCCGCCGCCGCGCCACCATGCCGCTATGTCGCCGGGAAACTTGGGGATACTGCGGCGTCCACGCGCGCCCCTCCGGTGGCTTCTTCGCCGAGATCCGGTTCCGCAGGATGCACCTCCGCCTCGGCAATTTCGACACCGCCAACGAGGCCACCCGCGCGTACCACACGGTGGCATGGCGCCTCCCGTGGCCTCATAGAACATTGAACTTCCCCAACTTGTCGACGCAGGAGTGGGCGCAGGAGCTCACGCCTCTGCCGCGGCTTAGCACCAACGAGGATCGTCACGACAACTAGAGGTGGGAGCGCCGTCTCGGCATTGCTGAGATGGACGAGGAAGCCATGGCGTTGTGGCACCAACACTTCCCGCAGGACATCATCAACGAGCGCGAGTTTTACGCACAAAGGAGGGCGGAGAGGGATAAGAGGAGGGCGGAGCGAGCCGCCTATTGCGAAGACAAGCGTAGGCGAAAAGCAGTGGCTCAATTCAACATGAGGCTAGGAGCAGCGTCGCCTTGGGAATCCGACGATGATTTGTATCTTCACGCTTATAGTCAGACGTTAGAGGAGGACATCACCGAGGAGGAGTCGGACAATGAGGAGTAGTTGAATTATCTTTTTTTATCTATCTATGCTGAGAACTATCCTCTACTCTCTAGTCTCTACTTCTCGATCTCAGTACTGTAAACACTTTTTTAATGCGCCGCGCGTTGCGATTCTGTTGGAGATGCTCTAACATGGCAGACGAGTGCTTTAATGTTGCCCACAAGATGCGCGAGTATTACTAGTAGTATATTTTTCTTGCCATGTTGAGATTTTAAAACCACGAGTGCAAAGATGCAGAGGAGCAATGAAGACCAAACACGGGATATTGGGGACATCTTCAAGGAGCGTGGCAAGTTAAAGAGGAGCTGCACCGAACCTGTAAAATGAGATTTGGTAAGTAACACCCTTTCAATTACTTTCGGTTAGCCTCGTGTTCTTCGATGTGTATATGTTGTAGTTTTCTGTTTCTCTTAAGCCTGGTGTTCTTCGATGTGTAATAAGAAGAGTCTTAATCGTCCTAATGCTTTCGTTTTTAGCTTGATGTAGGAAGTGGGTGTTCTCACCTGTAGTCTGTTTTTATATTATTATTTTTCCTTTTGAATTCACTTCTCCGAGTTATGTTTATCTGGCTTCTACTAAATGGATCTAGGTTGCTCTGAGTATTGATCTAAAAAAGAAGTAACTTCATGTCAGGATGCAGTTCCTGCGAGGAGGGAAGTATGGTCAACCTCGAGATCATGTTTCCAAAATGAGGCTGGATTACACACAAGGTGCCAGTTCCCTAATGATGCTGGATTAGACACAAGGTGCAAATTCCCACATGATGTTGTATTACACACAAGCCAGGTGGAGTCGTCAGTTGTTCGTGTCCTCGTGGCATTAGTAAAGGCTTAAAGAAAGCATGCAACAGCCCTTGAGAATGTAGCTAAGTTCCTAAAGAAGCGAAAAGAGCAATCATATGCTCTCTTCACCCAAGCCAAAGAAGAGATGGAAGAAGCCAGAAATAAGCTAGCAGAGGCAGAGCAGGCTAGGCGTCTCCTGCTATCTAAAACTGTTGTCAATACAAAATTTCCTTCATAATAGCTAGGTTCAAATGTTTATCCAGTCAGCATGCCTGTTGTGATGTCCGTGCATCTACTGATGTGGCACAAAATATATTTTTTCGGGTCATGTAATAACAGCAATTACTTTCCAAACAATAACAGACGAAGCATTGGACATGGTATAGTTCACACGCAAGCCCGACATTCCAAGTTCAACTTCCACATCAAACTCATGTTCACAGATATCTGCACATTCATACATAATGTCCACAACCATGATTCACTTCAAAGCCAAAAAAATGTGAGGAGAGTTATAAATAAAGAAAAACCTCTACTAGTTCCTGCTACCAGTGCGAGCACAACAAGTCAAGACCATGCATAAATTAATTATATTTTAGTCATTTTTTGTGTTCTAAAATGCCTGCCGGCTCGCGGAAGGACGTGTTGCCGGCACACGTGCGGATTCAATGAAGGCAGGCGGGGCAGTCTTAAGCTGGTTGCACGCGGCGAGGAGGCGTGCTCAGCCGGGCCTGCAGCGAGTGCGGCCCTCTTGGCCGGTGCGCCGGTTCAATGCCTGCGCTATGAGAGGTCGCGTCCGTGTCAGAGCAATCACTCCCTCCAGTCCTTTTTTGTTTGGGTATAACAAAATCTCGTTTTCCATTCACATTTTACAAGTAAAATTCGTGGACAAACTTTGACCCAAAGTACGATGGGGACTAGTAAACCAGAATGGAGGTAGTAGTTTTTTTAATCAAAGAAGGGTTTCCCCTTCCGATTTTCATTACTGAAAACCAGCATCTAAATCTAAACCATAGTATTTGCCCTAGAACTACCAGGTTCAACATCTCGCAACATAAACCCATACAACCATACGCCAAGGAGGTACGTAGTACTATGAATTCCATTTTCGCTCCATACCAATCGTTCTAAAAACTACTTACTACTTATAACGCGCCATTGAAAATCGGAACTCTTAACCCCGCTAAAAAACGATATTTTAAACGTGGCTACTCGATCTGTGGCAACTGGCGAGCCACCACGCTCCAAGTCATTCACCTGTGGTCCCGACCATCAACTCCTACGGATCAAATTATCACGCGAGCTGACTATTCCTACAAAGGTGCTCCACCACGTACCCGGTACCCGCGAATGCAGCAATCGTGCACCTAGGGTTTTAGGGTTTATTTGTTAACGTCGCCTTTACGTAACACTCATGTGTGCGAGACAGCGAGAGGCCGACTGCGTGCGTGCGCCTCTTCTCTTCGTATATGTACTCCACCGTTTGTCTGGTGTCCAAAAAATTATAATAACTACTAGCAATGTGCCAATGCGTTGCCACACGATCAAAGTAGATTAATACATATTCACCGATTTGATAGAAAAAAGTCTAGTTTTGAAATACGTATATCACTAAAAATATGTTATGTTTCACTCAAAATATATTCCTTTGGCGGTTTTGATGAGATAAGGGAGGAATGTTGTTGGTTTCAAGATTCGAGAAGTGGTATATGTCTAATTTCTACTCTAACTAGCAAGATGCCCATGCGTTGCACGGAACATCAAGATCTTGTGGGAGAAAAGGATCAACGAGGAAAGGCCTTATCTGCAAATGTGGTGAAGAGTGCGGGTAAATTGCCATATTTTCCTTCCTATCTGTTAGATATAAATCGGACAACCTACATTGCAGGATGGCAGGCCCACCATCATCACCAACTCTATTTTTTATCCCTACTCTTATAAAAAGCATTGTCGATGATGATCGCGTGCCTGCCATCCTAGAATATAGGTCGTCCGATCTATATCTGACGGATAGGATGGAAACTATGGCAATTTTGCAAAAAGATACCCACACCCCTCTCCACATTTGCAAATAAGGCCTTCCCTCATTCATCCTTTTCCCCCACAAGATAAACTACTCATTCAAATGCATCTTGATGTTCCGTGCAACGCATGGGCATCTTGCTAGTTGTTGCAAAAAGCTCATGTGTGTATGAGAGAGAGGGAGAGTGGAGGAGGACGGAGTGCATGTGTGACAAAGACAAAAGGAGTGTGTGTGCGATAGGTATTGGCTTAAAATGAGGCGATAGTGTCTGTGTGCATGATCGAGAGGGCGTGTCTCAAGAAGGGAAGAAAAATCTACATAGATACAAGGAGCGGGAGAGAGACATGTATGCGATAACGGAAGCACGAGTGTGCGGGTGTATAAATCTATCTAGAGGCTAGCTAGTCGATAAATGTTTGTGAGAGAAATATGAGTCGGGGTGCGAATGCGAGTGTTTTGTGTGTGAGAGAGAGAGACGGTAGTCAGGAAGGGGAGTGGAAGCAGGAGTTGTGTGTGTGTGTCTGTGAGAGAGAGGGGGGGTTGTCTGATCGGTAAACAAATGAATAATGTCAGTTTGGGATGGAGATGAAAAGGAGACTGCAAAAAATGTTGTGTCTACAGGAGAGAGATAGAGAGTAATTTTAGTGGTATGAGTCATATGTAGAGACATATAGGGTGTGTGAGAGAATCCTATAGAGAGAAAGACAAAGTGAAAGACGAGTGGAGACTGTGTGTGTGGCGATGAAAAAGAAAGCTTAGGTACCGAGTGATACCAGAGAACAGTAGAGACGTGAGAAATAATGAAAACTGTGTAATGTATAATGATAGGGAGAGTGTGACACTTCTCAAGGGAGACGTCAAGAGACCATGTTTGCGAGGATAGGAGAAACATGAAGTGAGCGTGCGGGTGAGCTGGATAAAAGAGAGTGATAGATACCTGAAGGAGCATGCATGCGAGAGAGATGGACGTGAAAGGAGTGAACAAAAAAGGGATTCAAATATTTGAATTCGAGATGATGATACATGTAATCCATACTCGAACCAAAATTGATCTATCAAACATGCATACTCATATGAATTCACGCACATCTATGTTATTTAATATGTAGATATTACTGATCCATACATTTTAGTAGAACATAATTTGGTTTAAAAAATTCGAATTCAACCTTAAGATTTTGAGATTATTGTATTTGTAAATCATATTATACATATAAAGGAGCAGAATTCTTTGTTGTTCCTTTGAAAGTATATATAAAAAATGATGTATATAGAATGTAATTCCAATTGAAAATGGATCCCTCCCGAAAAAAATTAGAATACAAACGGGATTCGACTTGAGTTGGCATGGTAAACGTGCACTCTGAAAAATTTGAATGAAGCGGGGAAAGTCACAGTAACCGCCCGAAACCAAAATCTGCGAGATGGAAATTACTACTGCCTATCCCTGCCACGCGAAGCCTATCTGCTGGATTTCCATAGGTTTCGATAGGGGTAGGTTTGTAATTTCACCCAAACGTGACGTAACCGCCTCTCACCCGGATTCATACACGGTGGGCGCAAAAACACAATGTGTCTGTCGGTGTCAAAACCGGCGGATCTCGGGTAGGGGGTCCCGAACTGTGCGTCTAAGTCTAATGGTAACAGGAGACTGGGGACACGATGTTTTACCCAGGTTCGGGCCCTCTCGATGGAGGTAATACCCTACTTCCTACTTGATTGATCTTGATGATATGAGTATTAGAAGAGTTGACCTACCACGAGATCGTAGAGGCTAAACCCTAGAAGCTAGCCTATGGTATGATTGTTGTTGTTCTACGGACTAAACCCTCCGGTTTATATAGACACCGAAGGGGGCTAGGGTTACACAGAGTTGGTTACAGAGAAGGAGATCTACATCCGAATCGCCAAGCTTGCCTTCCACGCAAAGGAGAGTCCCATCCGGACACGGGACGAAGTCTTCAATCTTGTATCTTCATAGTCCAACAGTCCGGCCAAAGTACATAGTCCAGTTGTCCGGATACCCCCTTATCTAGGAATCCCTCAGTAGCCCCCGAACCGGGCTTCAATGACGATGACTCCAGCGCGCAGATTGTCTTCGGCATTGCAAGGCGGGTTCGTCTCCAAATCCAGAGTATCTGTCATGGCGAACAGTGTCCGGCCTCCATTAATGTCGTACTCCTCGGCTCCTGTGCTTCAATAATGGCTATCCCCACGTCTCAAGTGAATATGAGAAGTTGGGGAATTTTTACATTTGCCAACCTGTCCCTGTAAGCCAACCGTCTATTTGAAGAGGCGGGGATCCTCAGATCCAAATCACACCATCATGGCTGGCCGCCGAAGCTCCTCCTCTCGCACCCCTAGCTCTAAGTGATGTATACTACACAACCTTCTTCTTTTAGACATTGTTGGGCCTGCAAGTGCACAGGTTTGTAGGACATTGGCAAATTTCCCTCAAGTGGATGACCTAAGGTTTATCAATCCGTAGGAGGCGTAGGATGAAGATGGTCTCTCTCAAACAACCATGCAACCAAATAACAAAGAGTCTCTTGTGTCCCCAACACACCCAATACAATGGTAAATTGTATGGGCGCACTAGTTCAGCTAAGAGATGGTGATACAAGTGCAATATGGATAGTAGATAAAGGTTTTTGTAATCTGAAATAATAAAAACAGCAAGGTAGCAAGCGATAAAAGTGAGCGTAAACGGTATTGCAATGATAGGAAACAAGGCATAGGGTTCATACTTTCACTAGTGCAAGTTCTCTCAACAATAATAACATAGATAGATCATATGACAATCCCTCAACATGCAACAAAGAGTCACCCCAAAGCAACTAATAGCGGAGAACAAACGAAGAGATTATGGTAGGGTACGAAACCACCTCAAAGTTATCCTTTCTGTTCTATCTATTCAAGAGTTCGTAGTAAAATAACATAAAGCTATTCTTTCCGCTCAATCCATCATAGAGTTCATACTAGAATAACACCTTAAGGCACAAATCAACCAAAACCCTAATGTCACCTAGATACTCCATTGTCACCTCAAGTATCCGTGTGCATGATTATACGATATGCATCACATTATCTCAAATTCATCCAACCAACACAAATTACTTCAAAGAGTGCCCCAAGTTTCTACCGGAGAGTCAAGAATTCGTGTGCCAACCCCTATGCATAGGTTCATGGGCGGAACCCGCAAGTTGGTCACCAAAACATACATCAAGTGGCACATGATATCCCATTGTCACCACAGATAATCACGGCAAGACATACATCAAGTGTTCTCAAATCAAAGACTCAATCCGATAAGATAACTTCAAAGGGAAAACTCAATCCATTACAAGAGAGTAGAGGGGGAGAAACATCATAAGATCCAACTATAATATCAAAGCTCGGGATACACCAAGATCGTGCCATAGAGGGAACACGAAGAGAACACGAGAGAGAGAGAGAGAGAGAGAGAGAGAGAGAGAGAGAGATCAAACACATAGATACTGGTACATACCCTCAGCCCCGAGGGTGAACTACTCCCTCCTCGTCATGGATAGTGTCGGGATGATGAAGATGGCCACCGGTGATGGGATCCCCCTTCGGCAGGGTGCCGGAATGGGCCCCCGAGAGGTTTTTGGTGGCTACAGAGGCTTGCAGCGGTGGAACTCCCGATCTATCTTGATATTCAATGGTTTTAGGGTACGTAGGCTTATATAGGTGAAAGAGGTCGGTCGGGGGGTGCTCGCGGGGCCCACGAGATAGGGGCGGCCCAGTAGGGGGGCGCCCTCCTATCTTGTGGCCTCCTCGAGGCTCTTTTGACATGAACTCCAAGTCTCCTGGGTGGTATTCTTCCCAAAAATCACGTTGCCGAAGGTTTCATTCCGTTTGGACTCCATTTGATATTCCTTTTCTTCGAAATACTGAAACAGGCAATAAAACAGCAATATAGGTTGGGCCTCCGGTTAATAGGTTAGTCCCAAAAGTAATATAAAAGTGTATAATAAAGCCCATGATCATTCAAAACAGATAATAAAATAGCATGAATGTTTCATATTATAGATACGTTGGAGACGTATCAGCATCCCCAAGCTTAATTCCTACTCATCCTCGAGTAGGTAAATGGTAAAGAAAGAACTTATGAAGTGTGAATGCTAGAGGTGCACAAGTTTGATCAATGATAATTTCAATCACCTTTACTAGCATCATTATATGTCATAACAGTAGTTCATCTCATAAAAATTTTCATGAATAAGTAACAAGCAATTCACATGTTAAAGCATAGACCATAAACTTTCTTGAAAACTAGCAAACTTCATTCTTAGTCATCAAACAATTGCAATTCATCCTATTTTCCGGAAGGGTCTATGTCAGAGCTTTGATTTAGCAAACTTCACATACTCAACCATCATATAGTCTTCTACAATTGCTAACACTCACGCAATACTTGTGGTTATGAAGTTTTAATCAGACACAGAGAAAGATAGGGGCTTATAATGTTGCCTCCAAACATATTCACCTTTGGGTGATGTCAACAATAATAGTTTGTGCTAACGTACATCTAATTGGATATATATATCAGGATCACCCTAACACAAAGTGCTTTCCAAAGGATAAAATGAAAAAGGGAAAGGTGAAGATCACCTTGACTCTTGCATAAAGTAAAAGACATAAAGTAAAAGATAGGCCCTTCGCAGAGGGAAGCAAAGGTTGTCATGCGCTTCTAGGGTTGGATACACAAAATCTTAATGCGAAAGAACGTCACTTTATATTGCCCCTTGTATATGGACCTTTATTATGCAGTCCGTCGCTTTTATTGCTTCCATAACAAGTTCGTACAAAGCTTATTTTCTCCACACTAATAAGTCATGCATATTTAGTGAGCAATTTTTATTGCTTGCACCGATGACAACTTACTTGAAAGATCTTACTCAATCCATAGGTAGGTAAGGTGGACTCTCATGGCAAAACTGGGTTTAAGGATATTTGGAAGCACAAGTAGTATCTCTACTTGGTGCTAGGAATTTTTGGCTAGCATGAGGGGGAAAGGCAAGCTCAACATGTTTGAATGATCCATGACAATATACTTTAACTGAGATGTGATAAAACATAACCCATTACGTTATCTTCCTTGTCCAACATCAACTCTTTAGTATGTCATACTTAATGAGTGCTCACAATTATAAAAGATGTCTATGATAATATAATTATATGTGAAATCTCTCTTCCTTCAATATTCTTTCATGAATTGTTCAAATGACTAATACAATGCTTGCTAACCTTCAATAAATTTACAACCTCTACTTCTTAGATGTGAAGTCATTACTCCCAATGTGATAAGCAAACATATATAATTTCAGATTTATGACATTCAACTCATTCAACCATCTACTCATAGGATATAAGTGAAGCACAGGAGTAAATAAAAAACTACTCCAAAAAGATATAATTGAAGATCAATGAGTAGCTAAATAATTATGCAACTATGTGAAGACTCTCTCTCAAATAAGAATTTCAGATCTTGGTATTGTATTCAAACAGCAAGCAAAACAAAATAAAATGACATTGCGAGGATAGCATAACTCATGTGAAGAAGCAAAAACTTAGGCTCAACCGATACTAACCGATATTAGTTGAAGAAGAAAGGTGGGATGCCTACGGGGCATCCCCAATCTTAGATGCTTGAGACTTCTTGAAATATTATCTTGGGGTGCCTTGGGAATCCCAAATATTGAACTTTTGTGTCTCCTTAATTCCTCTCATATCATGGTTTCTCTTTTTATCAAAAGCTTCATCCACAACAAACTCAACAAGAACTCATGAGATAGGTTAGTATAAACCAATGCAAAACGTTATCATTTTCTACTGTAACAAATCACTAAAATTATTATTCAACATTGCATACTAAATTCCTCTGCATATTTAATACTCCTATCCTCAAATAGAATCATTAAACAAGCAAACATATGCAAACAATGCAACCATAACAGCAATCTTCCAAAACAGTACAGTCTGTAAAGAATGCAAGAGTATCAATACTTCCCTAACTCCAAAAATTATGAGAGAAAATTCCCACTGTATTAAATTTATCATAGCTCAATATGCAAAACGATTCAACATTATACCATTCTCTGACTTTTCTAGGGAATTTTTGCAACAGCGGTAAACTTTTTGTTTACAAATAGCAACATGCATACTAGCAAAATAAGCAAAACAAAGGCTATCCTTGACATTTTTATTGAAAATAAAGATGCAAAACATTATTCTAACTAACATAAAGTAAAAACTAACAAAAGAAAATGACGCTCCAAGCAAAACACATATCATGTGGTGAATAAAAATATAGCTCCAAGTAAAGTTACCGATGAACGAAGACGAAAGAGGGGATGCCTTCCGGGGCATCCCCAAGCTTAGGCTCTTGGTTGTCCTTGAATATTACCTTGGGGTGCCTTGGGAATCCCCAAGCGTAGGCTCTTTCCACTCTTTATTCCATAGTCCATCGAATCTTTACCCAAAACTTGAAAACTTCAACCACACAAAACTCAAAACAAAACTCGTAAGCTCCGTTAGTATAAGAAAATAAAACCACCACTTAGGTACTGTAATGAACTCATTATAAATTCATATTGGTGTAATATCTACTGTATTCTAACTTATCTATGGTTCATACCCTCCGATACTACTCATAGATGCATCAAAATAAGCAAACAACACACGAAAGGCAGAATCTGTCAAAAACAGAACAGTCTGTAGTAATATGTATCGAACATATACTTATGGAACCCCAAAAATTATGAAATAAATTGCTGGACCTGAGGAATTTGTCTATTAATCATCTTCAAAAAGAATCAACCTAAAATCAATCTCCAGTAAAACATGGCAGCTAATCTCGTGAGCGCAAAAGTTTCTGTTGTTTACAGCAAGATCACATAAACTTCACCCATGTCTTCCCAAAGGCTCTACTTGGCACTTTATTGAAACAAAAGCTATAAAATATGATTACTACAGTATCATAATCATGTGGACACACAAAAACAGTAAGGGTAAATATTGGGTTGATTCCAAACAAGCGCTTTTCTTTAATGCCTTTTTAGCCAGGCATGATGATGGCAATGATGCTCACATAAAAGATAAGAATTGAAACATAATGGGAGCATCATGAAGCATATGACTAGCACATTTAAGCCTAACCCACTTCCTATGCATAGGGATTTTGTGAGCAAACAACTTATGGGAACAATAATCAACAAGCATAGGAAGGTAAAACAAGCATAGCTTCAAGATTTTCAACACATAGAGAGGAAACTTGATATAATTGCAATTCCTACAAGCATATATTCCTCCCTCATAATAATTTTCAGTAGCATCATGAATGAATTCAACAATATAACCAGCACCTAAAGCATTCTTTTCATGATCTACTAGCATAGAAAATTTAATACTCTCCACATAAGCAAATTTCTTCTCATGAATAGTAGTGGGAGCAAACTCAACAAAATAATTATCATGCGAGGCATAATCCAATTGAAAACTAAAATCATGATGACAAGTTTCATGGTTATCATTATTTTTAATAGCATACAAGTCATCACAATAATCATCATAGATAGAAACTTTGTTCTCGTAATCAATTGGAACCTCTTCCGAAATAGTGGAATCATCACTAAATAAAGTGGACACTCTTCCAAATCCACTTTCATGTTCATCACAATAAGATTCAACATCCTCCAAAATAGTGGGATCACTACTGCCTAAAGTTGACACTCTTCCAAAACCACTTTCATCAATATAATCATCATAAATAGGAGGCATGCTTTCATCATAATAAATATTCTCATCAAAACATGGGGGACAAAAAATATCATATTCATCAAACATAGCTTCCCCAAGCTTGTGGCATTGCATATCATTAGCATCATGGATATTCAAGGAATTCATACTAAGAACATTGCAATCATGCTCATCATTCAAAGATTTAGTATCAAACATTCTATAGATTTCTTCTTCTAGCACTTGAGCACAATTTTCCTTTTCATCATACTCACGAAAGATATTAAAAAGATGAAGCGTATGAGACAAACTTAACTCCATCTTTTTTGTAGTTTTTATTTTATAAACTAAACTAGTGATAAAACAAGAAACAAAAATATTCGATTGCAAGATCTAAAGATATACCTTCAAGCACTCACCTCCCCGGCAATGGTGCCAGAAAAGAGCTTGATGTCTACTACACAACATTCTTCTTGTAGACGTTGTTGGGCCTGCAAGTGCACATGTTTGTAGGACAGTAGCAAATTTCCCTCAAGTGGATGACCTAAGGTTTATCAATCCGTAGGAGGCGTAGGATGAAGATGGTCTCTCTCAAACAACCCTGCAACCAAATAACAAAGAGTCTCTTGTGTCCCCAACACACCCAATACAAAGGTAAATTGTATAGGTGCACTAGTTCAGCAAAGATATGGTGATACAAGTGCAATATGGATAGTAGATAAAGGTTTTTGTAATCTGAAATAATAAAAACAGCAAGGTAGCAAGTGATAAAAGTGAGCGTAAACGGTATTGCAATGATAGGAAACAAGGCATAGGGTTCATACTTTCACTAGTGCAAGTTCTCTCAACAATAATAACATAGATAGATCATATGACAATCCCTCAACATGCAACAAAGAGTCACCCCAAAGCAACTAATAGCGGAGAACAAACGAAGAGATTATGGTAGGGTACGAAACCACCTCAAAGTTATCCTTTCTGTTCTATCTATTCAAGAGTTCGTAGTAAAATAACATAAAGCTATTCTTTCCGCTCCATCATAGAGTTCATACTAGAATAACACCTTAAGACACAAATCAACCAAAACCCTAATGTCACCTAGATACTCCATTTCACCTCAAGTATCCGTGGGCATGATTATACAATATGCATCACACAATCTCAAATTCATCCAACCAACACAAAGTACTTCAAAGAGTGCCCCAAGTTTCTACCGGAGAGTCAAGAAAACGTGTGCCAACCCCTATGCATAGGTTCACGGGTCGAACCCGCAAGTTGGTCACCAAAACATACATCAAGTGGCACATGATATCCCATTGTCACCACAGATAATCACGGCAAGACATACATCAAGTGTTCTCAAATCAAAGACTCAATCCGATAAGATAACTTCAAAGGGAAAAATCAATCCATTACAAGAGAGTAGAGGGGGAGAAACATCATAAGATCCAACTATAATAGCAAAGCTCGTGATACATCAAGATCGTGCCATGGAGGGAACACGAGAGAGAACACGAGAGAGAGAGAGAGATCAAACACATAGCTACTGGTACATACCCTCAGCCCCAAGGGTGAACTACTCCCTCCTCGTCATGGATTGCACCGGGATGATGAAGATGGCAACCGGTGATGCGATCCCCCTCTGGCAGGGTGCCGGAACGGGCTCCCGAGTGGTTTTTGGTGGCTACAGAGTCTTGCGGCGGCGGAACTCCCGATCTATCTTGATATGCGATGGTTTTAGGGTACGTAGGCTTATATAGGCGAAAGAAGTCGGTCGACGGGTGCTCGAGGGGCCCACGAGACAGGGGGGTGAGCCCAGTAGGGGGGGCACACCCTCCTATCTCGTGGCCTCCTCGAGGCTCTTCTAGCATGAACTCCAAGTCTCCTGGGTGATATTCTTCCCAAAAATCACGCTGCCGAAGGTTTCATTCCGTTTGGACTCCGTTTGATATTCATTTTCTTTGAAATACTGAAACGGGCAATAAAACAGCAATATGGGCTGGGCCTCCGGTTAATAGGTTAGTCCCAAAAGTAATATTAAAGTGTATAATAAAGCCCATAATCATTCAAAACAGATAATAAAATAGCATGCATGTTTCATAAATTATAGATACGTTGGAGACGTATCACTAAGCCAGGCGATTGGGAAAAGTGTATTGTCCCTCATAGCCGATTAGTGGAGTTGCAGACCCAGGGGTTCCTCCCACCTGCATACATGGTCCCCGTCCGAGCCGGACTAGCCACCTATAATGGCGGGGAGCAGGCGGAGAACTTTCCGAACCCATCTAGAGGGGAGCGGATATGTCTTGTCCCGTATTTGCTCAGGGGGTTGGGTTTCCAATCCACCCATTCCTCTGCGGGCTCCTAGAGTTCTACGGTCTTCAGCTGCACAACTTTACTCCTGCCTCCATACTGCACATCACAGGGTATGTTGCCTTCTGCGAGCTCTTCCTGGGCTGCGAAGCTCATTTCGAGCTATGGAAGAGGCTATTCTGTCTCGTCCCTCGTAATCAGGGGGGATCTATATATCAAGTGGGAGAAGCCGAAATATGGCGCATCGCTCAGGCCGGATACCTGTCCGGCACTCCAAAGAAGGCATCAGAAGATTGGCCCTCGGAGTGGTGTTACATAGATGACGTTCCCCTTCCGGACCCAGTCCGGATGGGCCTTCCTGAGTTTACCAACGGCCCGCTAAAGAAATGCCAAAACTGGCGCCCGCGGAGCCCCCAGGAGGAAGACGATAGAGAGGTCCTTTATCTGATGGGCAGGATAAAAATTCTGGCCAAATCAGGATTGACAATGATAGAGGTTATGTCAATATGTATAATGCGGGGGGTGCAACCACTTCAATATCAGGGGAAACCCATGTGGCATTACAATGGAGAAGACGACACCACCCGCTGCGGTCGTAAAGGTCTGGACTCTACCACCGCACTGGCGAAAATATTGTCTGATTTGTACAAAGGGGAAGAAGAGGAATTCCTCCGCATTAAGCCGCTGGATGGATTTTCCCTGTACAACCCCCCAAGCTGGGTAAGCTGTCATTCCTTACCCGATTCTATTCATACCTGTGTCCTTCGTCACCAATCATTTTATCTCGCTATTTTCAAAGTACGAACTGAGAAGGGTCGTGGAAGAGTTCAACAGCTCACCTCCGCAGCCAGAGGATCCTGGCCGGTCTCTCGACCCCGGACTTGAAGAAGATCGGGATATATCCATGGAGCTTGTAGACGGGACATTTTATCAAGCAAGCCACGATGGTGCTTTAGTGGCCATCCTTGCTGATTATCCTGGGCTGCTCCCGGTGTCGAACGTAAGTAAAGCCGGAGCCCTAAATTCCGAATTACACACACATGTTGTATTTTTGCAGAGACGACCATCAGGACGCCGTGCCGAGCCCACGGGGGCTCATCAGCGAGGGGCATCCGGTTCGGGCAGGCGTAAGAGGAAGGCGGTGAGAACCGAAACACCGGAGCAGAGGTACAAATGAAATTTGCTCTGTGATTATCTTTGCCGAAATGTGACAGTTTGCATTGTGTCCTGGCAGAAAAAACATCCGTCGAACTACATCCGGATCCCGTGCCGATCATGCCTCAAGCAGCCGGATTCCTGAATCGGATTCACGGGTGGAGGCTGATGTGGGGGCAGTGCCGACTTCCCCTCCCACAGAGGATGCTGACATGCTTTCCGCTTCAAACTTCGAAGTGAGGAGCGCCATGAATCATCGGCGCAAACGGGCCGTACTCCGCAATGGTATTTTCTCCGAGGAGGCTTTTGATGCCTTCAACTCCGGAGACGCATATATTCGCGCTGCTCAAGATGGACTTGCCAGAGCTACATATCAGTATGCAAAGGATATACGGTAAGGGAATCTAATAAGTGTGTGTAGTGGTAGCCCTTGAGACTTGAAACAGTTGGCACAACTGATTTAAGGATCATTCTATGCATAGGTTCTTATAGAGAAGAATACCCATTTATCGCAAGAACTGGAGGAATGTAAGACCCAGCTGAAGGCCGTTGTTGCCGAACAAGAGGAAAAGAGGGCCTCTGCTGGTAAGACTAAACTTGTACCAGGTATTTATCAGCATGAATTATAAGTCTAACAAGAGATGCTACACACAATCCCGGAGAGAATCCGAAGACTGTGGAAGATAATGAGCCACATCTGCGAAATCAGCTGAAGGCGGGCGAGCGCGTGCTGACAAAGGCTATTCAAGAGAGAAATAATCTCCAAGATGCTAATATTCGGCTGAGCATCGAATTAAAAGATGTTCGGGCTCAGCTTGCTGACTCCGTGAAGGAGAATAGGAGGCTTCGACGCGGCATTTATAGTAAGTGCTTTAAGCGAACTATAGTATAGTTTGGCAAGGAAGCGTATTGACAAAGTTATGTCTGTAGGTATGCTGACGGGCCGTCCTGGAGAGGAGATGCCTGGATCCGCAGGTGATATGCTGCAAGATCTTTCACAACGGCACGATCGAGCGCGGCAGGTGATGCAGCGTATTGCCCAGGCCTTGTGGCCATCTGCTTCCCTGCGCGGAGGCATGAACGAGCTTGTGGAGATGCTCAAAGGAGCACGGCGGCGTTTCTGGTTATGGAAGATATCAGCCTGCCGACGAGGTGCGAGGGAAGCCTGGGCCATGGTGAAGACGCGATACGTGAAGGCTGACTCAAACCATATGGCTGAAGTCGGACCGGTGGGAGCAGATGGGCAAGAAATACCCGTAAGTCTGGTATATGACCAAGTAGCGTTAGCCGCAAAGTATTCCCAACGGGATTGTAAGCTAGACAGCCTGTTGGATGGTATAGAGGAAGAGTATAGTCAATCTAAGTGACTATGTAATTTAAATGGACCTATGTAGTCCCTAGCCGGATTGAAAATCATTTGTCATGGCGGACCTTTTCGCTTCAACCCCCTGACCCGATAGTCCCGAGTGTATCCGAATACCCGCACAATTATGAAAACCCGGGGTATGCATGGAAACCAGGCGTAGGGGTCATAAGTGCTTGAACAGACAAGTACCCAACTAGTTATGTTATCTTACATGGATAGTAAGAAACATCTTCCAGCGAGAATAGTTTCGTTAGGGGTTTCTTTCTCTGGGTGCGCATGCATTAATGTGCATGTCCGAACCGCGAACAGAAACGCGGGAAGCAAAACACCTGGAGATTCATGTTGTAATAAACGAAAACATCTTTTGTTCACCGACCGAATATTCCCTTAAGAACGCTAGATTTCTGCTTCACCCAGTCTGAGGTACACATCCGGCTGAACCGGCAGTAACAATCGCAGAGGTGCTCCCCTTATGCCCTAGCCGAATTAACGGGAACGTAGTGCATAAACACAAGAGCCAGGCAACCCAACATGGCCAAAACTTAAGTCATATCTATGCATATAATGGTGAAGAGAAGGCACATATGGAAAAAAAGGACACATATGTGGCCGGCAGGAAGCCATTATAGTAGTTATATTTAGCTTCCGTATAGGAATCCCACAGGTATAATGAGCACACGAAGTGTGACCGGAGCGATCAAAGCGTCCGTACAGTTTTAAGGCTGTGTGTGAAAATTAAAATAGGGCGAAAAAGGAAAGAGGTGAACATAATTGAGGAAGCGGAGGTAAGGAGACGAACACTGAGTCTGGCGCTAGGCGTAGAATCTTCGGAGTCTGGTGGCGTTCCATGGGTTTGGCTCGAGTCTGTTATCAGAAGCATTCCGCAGACGGTACGCTCCTCCGGTGAGGACTTTATCAATGATAAAGGGACCCTCCCACTTGGGTTTGAGCTTGTCCTTCTTCTCGGGGAGGCGTAGAACTAGATCGCCAATGTTATAAGTTTTGGCCCGTACTTCTCTGTTTTGATACCTTCGAGCCTGTTGCTGATAGAACGTGGAACGGGCTTTTGCTACGCCACGCTCCTCCTCCATAGCATCCAAGTTGTTCTGCTGATCTAGTTCGGCTTCCTTCTCTTCATACATGCGCACACAAGGTGAGTCATGGATTATGTCCTAGTGTAGCACTGCTTGTGCGCCGTACACCATAAAAAATGGTGTGTATCCGGTGGTATGATATGATTCGGCGTGGTTCGCAGCCCCCAGAGTACGGAGTCGAGCTCCTTGACCCAATGTGTGTCTGGGTTTGATGCCGCTCATGATGAGATCATTTGCACGCTCGACTTGACCGTTTGTTTGGGGGTGATAGACAGAGGCGTAATCGAGCTTAATGCCCATGCTGCCGCACCAAGTTTTCACCTCATCGGCTGTGAAATTTGAGCCATTGTCAGTGATGATGCTGTGGGGGGCACCGTAACGGTGCATGACCCCTGATATGAAGTCTATCACTGGTCCGGATTCGGCCGTTGTAACTGGTTTGGCTTCTATCCATTTGGTGAACTTGTCCACCATGACCAATAAGTATTTTTTCTTATGGCTTCCTCCTTTGAGAGGTCCGACCATATCTAGCCCCCAGACCACGAAGGGCCAAGTTATGGGGATTGTTTGGAGAGCGGTAGGGGGCATATGGCTCTGGTTGGCAAAGAGTTGGCAACCAATGCAATGTGGGACAAGGTCCTGCAAGTCTGCTCGAGCTGTTGGCCAGTAAAAACTTATACGGAAGGCCTTTCTTACAAGTGCCCGAGCTGCAGCGTGGTGCCCGCCGAGTCTGGAATGGATTTCGGATAAGAGCTGCCGCACTCCTCTTCGGAGATGCATCTTTGGAGCACTCCATTAGTACTTTTCTTGTAGAGATCTCCTTCATGGACTTTGTAGGCCTTGGAGCGTCGCACAATACAACGTGCCTCATTTTGGTCCTCGGGGAGCTCTTGCCTATTTAGGTAGGCTAAGAAGGGCTCGGTCCACGGGGCGATTACAGCCATGATTTCGTGGGCCGAAGATGTTATTTCGGTGGCAGAGCCTCCGATTACGTCAGATGGTTCGGAATCTGGGGTTGTGTGCGGAGCCGGACTAATTTTGCCGGACTCCCCTTTCCATACCACGGATGGCTTGAACAGCCTTTCCAAGAATATATTAGGCGGAACGGGGTCGCGTTTAGCGCCTATGCGGGCGAAGACGTCCGCCGCTTGATTATTTTCTCTGACCACATGGTGGAATTCGAGTCCCTCGAACCGAGCTGACATTTTGAGGACGGCATTACGATAAGCCGCCATTTTCGGATCTTTGGCATCAAAGTCTCCATTTATTTGAGATATTGCGAGGTTTGAGTCCCCGCGCACTTCGAGGTGTTGGATGCCCATGGAGACTGCCATCCGAAGACCGTGCAACAAAGCCTTGTATTCGGCTGCATTGTTGGAGTCTGTGTATAGTATTTGGAGTATGTATTGAATCGTGTCTCCGGTGGGGGATGTAAGGACGACACTTGCTCCCAATCCGGCCAGCATTTTAGAGCCGTCGAAGTGCATGATCCAATTGGAGTACGCGTCGTACTCTTTACGGAGTTCGGCTTCTGTCCATTCGGCGACAAAGTCAGCCAGAACTTGCGACTTAATGGCTCGTCGTGGTTTGTATGTTATGTCGAACGGAAGGAACTTGATAGCCCATTTTGCAATTTGGCCCGTTGCGTCACGGTTGTTTATTATATCATTGAGTGGTACTTCGGAGGCAACCGTGATCGAACACTCTTGAAAGTAGTGTCGTAGCTTCCGGGATGCCACGAAGACCGTGTATGCTATCTTTTGATAGTGTGGGTACCGAGATTTGCATGGAGTGAGGATAGTGGACACGTAATATACTGGCTTTTGAAGCGGGAACTTGTGTCCTTCTGCCTCTCGTTCGACCACGAGCACTGCGCTTACAACTTGGTGTGTTGCGGCTATGTATAATAGCATGGGTTCGCCAGAATTTGGCGCGGTCAGGACTGGATTAGTGGCCAAAAGTGCCTTTATTTCTTCCAGTCCTGCCGTGGCTGCATCCGTCCACTCGAAGTGTTCGGTGCGTCGAAGAAGGCGATAAAGAGGTAGTGCCTTTTCTCTTAATCGGGAGATAAAGCGGCTTAAGGCAGCCACACATCCAGTTAATTTCTGGATCTGCTTGAGGTCCATTGGGATAGCCAACTGTGACAGAGCTCGGATTTTTGCCGGATTTGCTTCGATTCCTCTATTGGAGACGATGAAGCCAAGCAATTTCCCGGAGGGTACATCGAACACACATTTCTCTGGGTTGAGCCTGATGTCGTATGTTCGGAGGTTGTCGAACGTGAGCCTCAAGTCATCTATTAAAGTTTCAACGTGTCTTGTTTTAATGACCACGTCGTCAGCCTCTACTGTTTTGCCAATTTGTTTTTCCAAGCATGTCTGAATCATGCGTTGATAGGTTGCGCCTGTGTTTTTTAGCCCGAAAGGCATTGTATTAAAACAGAAGGGGCCGTTTGGTGTAATGAAGGCCGTTGCGGCTTGGTCGGATTCTGCCATCTTGATTTGATGGTATCCGGAGTATGCGTCGAGGAAACACAATGAGTCATGTCCTGCGGTGGCATCGATGATTTTATCAATGCGGGGGAGGGGGAAGGGATCCTTGGGGCAAGCCTTATTGAGGTCCTTGAAATCGACACATAGGCGCCAGGATTTGTCCTTCTTTGGTACCATTACCAGGTTTTCTAGCCAATCCGGATGTTTTATGTCTCTGATGAATCCGGCCTCGAGTAGCTTGGCTAGCTCTTCTCCCATAGCTTGTCGCTTGGGCTCTGAGAAGCGCCTAAGAGTCTGCTTGACTGGCTTGTATCCCTTCAGAATATTGAGGCTGTGTTCGGCCAGCCTACTTGGGATGCCCGACATGTCTCAAGGATGCCAAGCAAAAATATCCCAATTCTCCCGCAGGAAATCTCGTAGTGCAGCGTCTATTCTATGGTTCAACTGTGTCCCAATGGAAGCTGTCTTTGTAGGGTCCGTTGGATGGACCTGGAATTTGACTATCTCGTCCGCGGGTTTGAAAGAGGTGGACTTAGGTTTGTCGAGTATCACGTCGTCTCTGTCCACTGTGGCTCGCAGCATCGTCAGTTCTTCGGCCGCGAGGGCTTCTGATAATGCCTCCAGGGCTAGTGCGGCAATTTTATTTTCGGCGCAGAGTGCAACGTCTGGATCACTAGCTAGAGTGATTATGCCATTGAGCCCGGGCATTTTGAGCTTCATGTACTCGTAATGGGGTATAGCTTGGAAGCTCGTAAATGCGTCCCGCCCTAAGAGGGCGTGGTATCCGCTGCTGAACGGGGCCACTTGGAATGTAATTTCTTCGGACCTGTAATTCTTCGGTGTGCCGAATACCACATCCAGTGTGATTTTTCCTGCACATCGTGCCTCCCGACTAGGGATGATTCCCCTGAAGGTTGTGCTACTTTGCTCAATGCGGTTCTTGTCAATTTCCATCTTGTTAAGGGTTTCCTCGTAGATGAGGTTTAGTCCACTTCCGCCATCCATGAGCACTTTAGTGAGCCTAAAGCCGTCTACGATTGGACTAAGGACCAACACGGCTGGTGCCCGGACTGTTCGGAATTGAGGTTCGTCGTTGGCATTATAGGTTATAGCCGTGTCATTCCATGGATTTATTGTTGCCACATGGCAAACTTCGGCGAGGCTGAGCTCGCTTGCGCCTATTATTTGAGGCGAAAGTCTCGAAGACTTTTAATACCGTATTGTTATTTTCGGCGAGATGTTGCTCCTCTGTATGGTTTATTAGGAGACCCTCGCCGCTCTTCGCTACCTGTCGGAGTATCCAACATGCTCTAAGGCTATGAGTTGGCGTGGTGTCCAGTGTGTTGTGAAGTTTGCAAGGCCCATTGAGCCATTCCTCCAATATGGTTCCCCGCCTTGTATCGGGCTTTGGTTTTTTGGTAATTGAATTGGGTAACTTTCGAGAGTTTGCCCTTTTAGTTCGGAAGAAGGGCTTGGTTAGAGCGGATTGTCCTAGAAGTTTGCTTGGGTTTTCCAAGTGCTTTCCATTGCGCAGTATTTCTGCACTATGGCCGCTAAGTCAGCAAAGTGTACTATGTCACGGCGACTTATAGCGCTGAGGATCCCTTTGTCCGTGCAATTTTTGCAAAAGAGGGAGATTGCGTCTTCCTCGCGACAGTCCTTGACCCTGTTTATCACAAGGAGGAATCTGGCCCAGTAATGATGTACTGTCTCTTGGGGCTCTTGTCTGATATGCGAAAGATTGAATGAATCTTGGTGGGTGGGTGGTTTTGAATGCTGACCCAATCCAAGACCCAGGGGCCAAGAAGCTTCCGAGTTTAACGGCTCGGGCGCCGGGATGTTGCCCAATTTCTTCGGCCCGCTGCCCGACTCTGAATTCGGGGTTTGGGCCATGTCCTCCCGCGAGCGGGTGTCCGACTCAGAGAGCTCGGAAATCCGAACATAGTTCGTCCTCAAAATAGAAGGAGGGTTCATGTGATGCTCTTCCACTACCGCTATCTCATGGGTGACCGGCGGAGAATGAATCTCCCTTTGGTCAGGTTTAAGCTTGATTCGGTCATAGTCCGTAGCGATGCCCAGGGTGGCGATGCGATCCAAGAGCTCATTAAGGGAAGAGAGCTTCATCAGATCCATCTGTTCGGCGAGTTCCAAATTGACGTGGAGGCTGTTTTTGATGAACTGAGAAGTCATCGTCCGCGTGACAGCCGATCAGGTGGTCATGACGAAGCCTCCCAGCCGGAGAGTTTGGCCTAGGGCCAGGGCTCCCCCAATGGTGATGTTGTCCTCGACAACGAGGCGAGCCATCAAGTCTTACAACGACGACACAGAGGAACTCTCAATGAAAGCACCAATGTCGGTGTCAAAACCGGCGGATCTCGGGTAGGTGGTCCCGAACTATACGTCTAAGGCTAATGGTAATAGGAGACTGGGGACACGATGTTTTACCCAGATTTGGGCCCTCTCGATGGAGGTAATACCCTACTTCGTGCTTGATTGATCTTGATGATATGAGTATTACAAGAGTTGATCTACCACGAGATTGTAGAGGCTAAACCCTAGAAGCTAGCCTATGGTATGATTGTTATTGTCCTACGGACTAAACCCTCTGGTTTATATAGACACCGGAGGGGGCTAGGGTTACACAGAGTTAGTTACAGAGAAGGAGATCTACATCCGAATCGCCAAGCTTGCCTTCCACGCAAAGGAGAGTCCCATCCGAACATGGGACGAAGTCTTCAGTCTTGTATCTTCATAGTCCAACAGTCCGGCCAAAGTACATAGTCCGGCTGTCCGGATACCCCCTTATCCAGGAATCCCTCAGTGTCGTCGGCCGAAATCGACTCCCTCCCTGATTCATATTCATACACGGTGGGCACCGAAAACAAACTCTCATCGGCAAATATTCGGTGTATGCGAGATTACCATCCTATCCCCAACCGACTAATATTGTTGTGATGTAGGAAATTTGAAACGGGGGCTAAGTTTGTAAATTTCCTCGCATTTGAGACAAGCGCGCCCTGAATACATGGTTCCCCCCTTCCTCTCTACCTCCCTTTTCCCCATTCGTACTCCATGGGCGCCAAAACACCCTCTCCACCCCACCCTCCTCCGTCCGCTGCCGTCCGCCACCCCATCCACTGCCGTCCTCCTCCACCATGTCGGAGCTGATACGCTGACGCCCCGTCCATTACAAGAGCTCGACCTCTCTCGTCTACGGCTTCAGACCGGGATCCTTGCATCCCGTCCTCTTGCTTCATCCCCGCCGTCGTCCACCTTGCCGGTGCCGCTCCTACGACCGTCTCGTCCACCACGCCCCACCGCCATCGTCTACCCTCCTAGATCTGCTTCCACGCCGCCGACAGCCATGGCTACCGTAGCACCATCAAATTCTCAGTAGATGCATACACGGCGCCGCACCAGAGGCGGTACTCTTTCGTATCTGCTCAACTTATTTATCGCAGCAAGAAAATAGATCACCACTGCTTTACTCTGATTTCTTGTCTTGGTTGCGAAGTTGCCTTTGTCCAGTTTGCACCTTCAGATCCGCCATGGCACGCTCAACACTATACTCCCAATGCTTATGGTTTTCCCCTTTTATATTCCACACTAGTTAAATCACAGTAGACTAAATTTCAAAATTGGGTCAGTTGATTTTTTCAGAACTCGCCGGAGTTCACCGGTGCGAACGAAGGGGCTCAGGTGGTTGTGGGGCCTCGCCGAATGAAGAAAACTCGACGTGGGTGGGGTTTGGGGCGGGGGGGGGGGTGGGGGTGGCAGAGGAACACATGCGATGGGGGCCGGTGGTCCGGCCGGCGGCCCGTGCGGGGTTCTGTATGGGAAGAATCAGAGACGAGGAAGAAGAAGGGTTAGGAGAGATAGGATCTTCATCCAACCGCCTGAAATGGTCGAGAGACAGCTGGGAGTTGCATTCTTAATGCGCTCTGGTTCATC
>NC_057804.1:151122230-151136112 GCF_018294505.1 Triticum aestivum
ATGCTTATGGTTTTCCCCTTTTATATTCCACACTAGTTAAATCACAGTAGACTAAATTTCAAAATTGGGTCAGTTGATTTTTTCAGAACTCGCCGGAGTTCACCGGTGCGAACGAAGGGGCTCAGGTGGTTGTGGGGCCTCGCCGAATGAAGAAAACTCGACGTGGGTGGGGTTTGGGGCGGGGGTGGGGGTGGGGGTGGCAGAGGAACACATGCGATGGGGGCCGGTGGTCCGGCCGGCGGCCCGTGCGGGGTTCTGTATGGGAAGAATCAGAGACGAGGAAGAAGAAGGGTTAGGAGAGATAGGATCTTCATCCAACCGCCTGAAATGGTCGAGAGACAGCTGGGAGTTGCATTCTTAATGCGCTCTGGTTCATCATGTGTGGGCACTGCACAACCAACATTTTATTATCCAAAATCTGCTTGCTCTTCTTTACCATGTTCCTCTTCTGTTCTTCTTTAATATGTACTCTCTCCGTTCCTAAATACAAGTCTTTGTATAGATTCCACCATGGACTACATATGGAGCAAAATGAGTGAATCTACACTCTAAAATGTATCTGGATACACCTGTATGTGATCCATAGTGGAAATCTCTACCAAGACTTATATTTTGGAACGAAGGGAGTATGATAGTAGTACAATATGTTTGTTGTACTGAAGATGAGCAGGGACATTTGCAGTGTAGAGGTCTATACAGTCGGTTGTGATGGACACTTTGAGACTCTTTGATTCGTAGGATTTTGTAAACATAGGAATAGGATTTGTAGTGACCTGCCCACTTGAATCCTATAAGAATAGCAAGGAAATGCGAGGAGCTGTGTCGCCTTTGAGAGTTACACTGATATTAACAGTATCGCGCCTTCAGTTGAAGAGAACTGGTATCCGGAGCCTTTCCAGCCGTTCCGGCAGTACTAGCACATATATTCCAGCAAGTTCCACTTTGCTGATTTTACTCTGATGCTTACGGTTTCCCCCGTTATATCTACAATATGATCTGTGTAGTTGCTTTGTGTCGCACTAGCAGCAGTCCACTCTTGAAGCTAAACCCTGCAATGACTTACAAAATTGGCACCAAGGCATTGAGTGCCATTCTGGATGCAATGAAACTCATACGCTCCCCACCTGTTGATTCTTGTTCAGAATATGATCCTAATGACTATTCTAACCTCGAGGAGTCAAAGGTAGATGGCCTGTCCTGTTCACCCATCAAGGTGCATGTTCTAATTTGGCAAGGTTTTATTGATTGCGGGTATCTTGCATATGTTATCTTGCATTTCTTCTACTTTGTTGCACCGCCATCTGCTTAGTTTACTCATCATATATGTCGAGATGCCATGCCCATCCATTATCAATACATATTCCATCTGTCATCATACCATGTTTTTCCACTCAAATGTTGTTCTTGTGCATCAGACATCAAAAAGGAAGAGGGTGATTGCCGAAGCTGAAGGAGCACTAGCAAAGTCCTTGAAAAACATGGTGGTGGTAGAGAAATCAAACAGCACCCCACTTATATTGGTTGTACAACCAGTGACACAAAATGTAGGACCGACTCCAGCAGACTGTACCCATACTTCACTAGCCCCACCACTAGCCCCTCCACACAAGACCTGCACTCCAGCAAAAGGTATACCGATTTCATTTGCCATATCACCAACCGTACCACAGAAAAATCCCACTCCAGCAAAAAGTACAACAAGTCCACCGGCCGAAGACCTATCCCAACTGCAGAGACGGCCAACTCCTGCAGATTGGAACCCCATTCCATTTATTCCGAGTTTAAAAGACAATGCTTTCAATGTTGTTAGGGACTACGTGCATATATTCCCATCATGGGAAGATTATAGTGAAGACAAACACCATTTTCACATCTTCCTGTCCAACTTACATGTAAGTGCTATTATTCATGGTTATTATTTTCCTGTTTTCTGCTGATTGAACACATCAATGATTTACATTACATTGTTGTAACTAGGCGAGGGTCAATCTGGATAGTCATGATGAGCAAAGCTTGCTTGTGCTTTTCAAGGAAGCATTGCAGCAGTATCGGTGTTACCTGAGGAAATCACACTTTGATGGCAAGTCTATAAACGAATTTCCGGTGAAGTCTCCTGTGCTAAATTTAGAAGACATTGAATGGAAAAACCTTGTTATGCACTGGTCTTGTTCCCAAGATGAGGTACTGTCTATGAAATCACATGACAATTTGAACTTCTACTTTTCCGCATGTGCCTTACAGATCTTTCTTGCAGGAAATCTGCTCGAAGAAGAATTCCAGTTTGAAAAGAACAATAGGATATCACAAATATGCTGCCCGCTGCTTTGCTCTTGTTAGTACCTGTTGTCCTGTATCACTGTACTTGCATACATACCTGGTTCATTATGTGACAGCAGTATGCATGATAGCTTGCTTATCAATTGTTCGCTCCAAATTATCTGATATGTATGAATGGTTACATTAGTGTAGAATATATCCAATGCCAATGTTTTTTAGCTCTACATTGTTCTTGTAAGTACATGTTGTCCTTTATCAGTGTACTTATAATGATAGGTAGTTGTTCATGTACCATCACTCTGCAGCTTATTTTCCTTTGCCCTCCATTTTCTACACGTCAGATCTATATTTACTCTTACCATAAGGTTGGTACTGAAGAAGTTTAGCTGTGCATTGCTCTTGGTTGTACCTTTTGCCTGTATCGCTGCACTTACATTTATAGCTACTTGGTTATGTAGCATCACTCTTCATCTTATCTTAAATATTCTCCATTTTTCGTATATTATCACATCTATATTTACTCTTAACAAAATGTAGAATAAAGGCAATGCTTATGAAGAATATTCTGTGGTAAACTTCTTGAATTGCCCCCCCCCCCATCAGCATGGACAAGGCCTTTAAAGAGCCTGTCTTCACCAATAATGTAAGTTTGTCCTTCTCAAGCCTTCAAACTTTGTTGTATATATTTGGTTAGGCATGACTGCAATAGCTGTTTATTTTTTGTGTTTGCATCAAATTGCATGTTTAAAGTTTATTATGTAGTTCATAAACAAAAGTTTGTCCTTCTCAATTTAAGTTTTCAGTTGTACAACCAAGTTCCTTCTTCATACCATGTAAATTAAACAATACAGAGCAAGTGATCTTCTTTTGCACTGCATGTATGCTTCTGTTCTTCATCTGTAATCCAGTGGTGTGGTGAACCTACCCACTACAACACATTGTCATATTCTGCAATGTCTTAACTATGAACAATGTCATATCATTCTACTATTGTTTAAATTGTCTCTTTATTTTCCAATCTGAAATGGGATAAATTGACAGCACACTAACCATTGATACTTATGAGTTCTTGATCTGTAATCCAGTGGTGTCATGAAGCTGCCAACTCCTTCACAATGTCATTTCCTGCCATGTCTTGCCCTGAACAATACCATATTGTATTAATGCAATTTTAAACTGTGTCACTTTATTCCTCAGTAAGAAATGTGATGAATTGTCAGCACTAATACTTTTATGTGCAAAACCTGTCATCTGTCTGCTTGTTTATCTTTCAGAGTGAGGAAGATATAAGTGTTGAACAAGCGCAGTCTCATCATCTTGCTCAGCTGCTTGCGCTGCAGCTCCCCGGCAGGGCTAACCTTTCTTGAACTCTATTGAAGTGATGTCGGTTTTGTATATTATTTTGTTGGTATGTCTATTTGCACTGGTGGCGATCTTTGATGCCCAGTGTATGTAATCTGCTGTCTGCTTGTGCTTTACTATCATAGTGGCGAACTTTGATGCCCAGTCGATGTAATATGTCGTAATTTCTTTATTGTATAGTCTAGGTTTTTTCTTATTCAGGATGCTGCAGTTATTTTACCGTATATATATCCTGTCCTCGCAGTAAACCGGCCAAACCGTAAAATTACGGTACATAATTGGGCCGTCATGCAATCACGATGTATGATCCGCATCATGGGCCCCATCATCTTGGTCCGTTAAGAGGCCAAAAGTAAACTGGCCCACTAGTAGATTCGGGCCTTTAATAGGCCGAGTAACCCCCGGCCCTCTTTTCGCAAGAAAACTCAATGGGCTTTTAGGAGGCTGAGAAGTAGGTTGGGCCTGAAACGTGTCGAACAGCTCATGGGCCGGCAGCAGCCCGAAATGGACCCCGACCCATGATTGTGCGAATCAAATCATGGGCTTTTAACATGCCAAAATTGTCTTGGTCCTTGTTTGGCCCAACCAGATATCGGCTGCGAGCAGGCCGGATGCAAACCGGGTCATAGTTAGGCCCAACTATATGACGGGCTTTTAACAGGCCGAAATTAATATAGGGCCAAAATGTTAAACGGTCCCTTAACAGGCCGAAACTAATATCAGGCCGAATTACTAAATGGGCCTTTAGCAAGTGGGCCCAAAAGCATAGCGTCCAGTTGACGGGCCGAATCTGATATGGGCCATAATTGAGCCCAAAGCCTCTTAAAGGGCCGGACCTGATCTGGGCCGTAATTTGGGCCAGAACGTGGTAGGCTTTTAACGGGCCGGATCTCATATGGGCCATTATTAGGCCCGGAATGTGGCAGGCCATTAATGGACTGGATCAAATATGGGCCGACATTTGGCCCAAAATATGGCAGCCAGTTAATGGGCCGGCCTACTAGGGTCCTCAAAATCTTGTGGGCCTACAGCTGGGTCGGCCCATTAATGTCAGCGAAATCTCATGGGCCTTTAGCTAGGCCGGCCCATTATGATCCGCAAGAATCTTGTGGGCCTTTACCTGGGCCGGCCCATTATGGCACACAAGAATCTTGTGGGCCTTTACCTGGGCCGGCCCATTATGGCCCGCAAAATCTTGTGGGCCTTTAGCTGGGCCAGCCCATTATGGTCCGCGAAATCTCGTGGGCCTTTAGCTGGGCCGGCCCATTATGGTCCGCAAAATCTTGTGGGCCTTTAGTTGGGCCGGCCCATTTAAACTTGATGGGCCGGTCCACGTGTCAACATATCATAGGCACGTCTCGCCCATTGGATGAGTGACACCTGTGCCAACATGGACCTGACACGTGTCTCCTCCAGCCAATGATGATTTTACACGTGGAAAATCCCCATTGGTCGGGGCTGTTAACGGGTTCTCGGATCCAAAACCCAACCCGATAGCTTAACAGCGTTCCGTTACGGTAGATGCCACGTATCGGTCACCCTTGACGAAAGCACTTCTGTGATGCACGATTTATCGTCATGGAAGTGGACACATCCGTGATGATAATTTTGGTAATGTCATGGAACACTTCTACGACAACACAGGTGTGACTATCTTGATCCTGTCATAAAATCGTCATGGATGTACATGCATGACAAAAAACGCGACCTACTGTGACAAACACGTATCATCACGGAAGTGTATTTTTTTGTAGTGCATCGAGGATAAAAAGATGGGGGTTATATCATATTGCATGAGTTTATCCCTCTACATCATGTCATCTTTCTTAATGCGTTACTCTGTTCTTCATGAACTTAATACTCTAGATGCAGGCAACAGTCGGTCGATGTGTGGAGTAATAGTAGTAGATGCAGAATCGTTTCGATCTACTTGTCACGGACGTGATGCCTATATACATGATCATGCCTAGATAATCTCATAACTATGCGCTTTTCTATCAATTGCTTGACAGTAATTTGTTCACCCACGGTAATACTTATGATATCTCAAGAGAAGACACTAGTGAAACCTATGGCCCCCGGTCTATCTTTTATCATACAAGTTTTCTATCTACTTTTATTTGCATCTTTTACTTTCCAATCTATATCATAAAAATACCAAAAATATTTATCTTATCATATTATCTCTATCATATCTCACTTTCGCAAGTGGCCGTGAAGGGATTGACAACCCCTTTATTGCGTTGGTTGTGAGGTTCTTGTTTGTTTGTGTAGGTGCGTGGGACTTTTGAGGAGCCTCCTACTGGATTGATACCTTGGTTCTCAAAAACTGAGGGAAATACTTACGCTACTTTGCTGCATCACCCTTTCCTCTTCAAGGAAAACCAACGCAAGCTCAAGACATAGCAGCGCGCCAACCACAGACACTGGTGGCGTGGTACGACGCGGCAGCGATGACGCCCGTGCCGCCATGCCGGCGTGGAGCAACTCACCACTCCTCATCGAGCTGAACTGAAGCAGCAAGTTGCTGAACCACGCACCGGCTTGGGGTGGCAACTGGCTCCGTCGGGCCAAGCGAGGTTGGTGAAGCACCGAGTGGCCTCGCTCGTATCCGGAGGGCTCGGCAGGCCACCCAGCTGGGTAGTATGCTGGAGAACGGCTCCTCAGAAGCCATCGGAAGAGTGGATAAAATGGTAAAGGAGGAGATGGGGGAGTAGCGGGGGGGTGCGATTCTTGCCCGTTGTCTGTCTGGCCTCGTTTAAATAGAGGGCGGACAATAGGAGCTTGGCCGGCGTCTGGCCTCGTTTAAACTGAGAGCGGACGGGAGGAGCTTGGTCGGCGTTCCGTTTAATTCCGGCCAGCTCATGAATGGACGTATGGCCGGAGTAGGTTTCTCGGTTTGCATGCGAGTTTAACGGGGGCGTTTGATGGAGGCGAGGGGCGTGTTCAGTCGGGCGTGCAGCGGGCGGCGCAGTACTATTCAATTCGACAGTCGGCGGCACAGTTCCCGATACAGTTTTAATGCAGACGAGGGAGAGGGTAGCGGTTCCTGAAATATTGAAAGACAAATGGTGCATCCTCCTTCAATTAGCATCATGAATGCATGAGGAAAGTAATGGGAGGAGGACCGAGAAAAGAGGCAGCAAGATGTGAATGCAACGCAGTTTGCACTCATATAACGGCGCCCCTCCGTTCGAGTGCATCTACCACATCGTACGCAACTAAGCACCTACACTAAGTGCAAAAGTGCTCACTCCAGACCCATGGCAGCGATGCGCGTGAGCGGCCAGCGGTTGTGCCAATGGTCCACGACGTCGGCCTGCAGCATGGCACCGAGGATCGTCTCCAGACGGTGTTGGCGACCGGCTGGTGGATGGCCATCATCGACGCCAGGTACGACTCTCATTTGGACCAGATGATCATTGCCACCATCAACAAGTTCACCATCGTCAAGAAGCTCACGAACGACATCGCCGTACTCCTCTAGCCCGCGCGCTCGGGCTCCTCATTGCCTGCCACCCTAATCGGCCTCCATGGCCGGAACCTCTTTCAAGCACTGGTGCCCCTGTGACTGCCCGCCGACGCAACAAAGAATGCCCACCTGGAGATTGCGCTCGCCGCGAGGCGCCTCGCCCTGCAAGAATTCATCGACCTACACATCCACGTGTACGAAGAAGTCGTGTACATAGGTATCTACAAGGCCGGTGAGGACGCTACAACGTTGGCCTTCCTCAACCGGCTGGAAGCATTGGATGCCTTTGCTGAGAAGCACCTTGACCTCGCCACAAAAGCCGCGGCTGCTAAGCCGCCAGTCAATGGCCTGGCGCAGTGAGTCGAGGAGGAGGAGGTCGTACGTTGATGGATGCATCTTCTTTGCCTCCTATAACCACCACTGTGATTGCATCATCGTGGCCTTAATTCTTATTGTGCTATTGCATTCTCGTTCCAGTCAATACAGACATGTGTGATCCCTCTGCTCCCAGTTGGAGGCAATCATATGCATCACTATAACTAGTACTCCATCCATCAATTTATAAGTTGTGCTTACCTTTTCCATCAACTTCGTGCAACGCACGGGCATCTTGCTAGAAACACTACAACATGTCGAACCGCATGTGACCAAACCTGCGTTGCGCCAACCTAGCTACTACCCTGCTTATCTGGCGGAAAAATCCCCACCCTAGCCTTTCCAATCGTTATTTCTATCTATCGATCGTGCCAAGGAGCAAAACCAAATGGTACAATTTATACATGTTTCTCTACTCCTATAAAAGAGTGTTTTCTTTCAAGTTTGTGAACAAGTACTATTCTACTTTGGATCCGTCGCAATGCATGGGCACATTGCTAGTAAAGGAAAAAGGTCTGCCGCGTTCGCGTCGCACCCCTACACGCCTAGGAATCGGGAGTACTCCATGGCCTGTACGGCACACCACATAGCTAGGGAAGGCATGTTGCCTAGCATTTTCACTTTCATGTGGGACCGCCGTTGAGCAAACCGACTATCGGCAAACCGGACCACGACAAACCGCACCCCGCCCGCCGCGTTGGAAAACAACAACGAGGGGAAGATCTAGCTGTAGCACGGAAGCCAAGAAATTTGGTGTCAGATGAGGCTCGTTGATAGAGTAGGAGCACTCCTTCCCCGCAAAAAAAAAGTAGGAGCACTCCGTACTAGTACTCCTACTAGTATGAAGTTTTTACTACAACTAGTACTACCACTATACAACTAGGTACGTGCATGACACAACATCGTAGGAACAAAAAACGGGAAGATCTTGTTTAGGGTGATTTATCTTTTTTCCAGTCCACGTAGTATGGATAATATGATGTGGGGTGCACCCGTGAAGCTTATGTGGCCTGGTTGCATGGCTAGGGAAGGCTAGAGAAAAATAAATAGATAATGTGTTTAGAGTGCACTCCACTAAATAGATACTTTGGATCCGTTGCAACGCATGAGCTGACACATTCGTAGTAGTAAGAGACAAATTCCAGGTTTGGCACGAGTTCGTACTGCGGGAACACCACAAGGCCTGGTGCAGGAGTGACATTTCCCCCTCTCGGGACCCACGGGACCGAGCTTCAGTGGCTTAGTGCACCGGCCTATGAGTCAATGACATGTGGACCTTAAATGCGGTTGGCCCACATATCATTCTCATGAAAGCCGAGCGGTGGTGGGACCGAGAGGGGTGAGGCGCAGGTCGGCAGACGAGGCTTGCCTGCTCCCCTCCCATGCTCCGGTCCATACTCCCGCACCACTAATTTTCATCCAACGGTTATACTAATAGATTTCCTCGTGTGGGTCATCTATAGCGTCAAAGAAAGGTAAACAAAGGCCGTATTTCCAGGAAATAATTTCCTGCATGAATCTGTACACGCATGCTCGTCCTCCTCCGGATCTTCAGCTGCGTTGACAATGGCGGTGCCAATGCCAGAGCATCGCAACAGGTGCCTGCCTAAGCCATGTAGCACGTTGCGGCGCCAGCGAGTACCACATCCCCCACGCCAACATCAGCGTCTGGGCCATGCACATGGAGTTGCTCCTGTAGTATTTTACTCGCATGTTCGACTGCAGTACCACACCGATCTTGGGCGAGACCATGGAGCTTGTGGCCAAGAAAAGCCTCTGCCCGACCAACGCATGTCGAGGTGCTTGACTGTTGTGACATGTTGCACGACGTTTACTAGCTCGCGCTCCGGATGAGCGGCAGAGTGCTGCTCCCAATCGTCAGCGCTGCGACGGCAACGACGGCCGGGAGGGAGCTCAGGCGGGGCCCAGTGATCTACCCGGGGCACATAGCTTCGACTTGGGCTCGAGATTCCGATCGCTTGCACTGTCCCGAGGATGTACCACTCAGCGATGAGTCTGGAATGCTGGATACGTATAGGCGTGTGCTCGTGGGCGAGAGGAACCTGCTCAAGATACCGGTTTGCGAACGTGATGCACTCTATGTAGCCCAAGCCTGGAGGCATTCCTGCCGTCGTACGTTGATGCGCGGCTCAAAGGCGTGCAGAGACGTGCCAGCTTAGGTCGGCTATGGGGAAGCAACATCTGTGTGGTTCGAGATGCCCAGTTGGCCATTGTTGCGGCAGCGTTCGCGACTCACTCATTCTAGTTGAACCGGTCGGTGGTGGCCTGGCCGTGGCGAGGGTGCCACAACTGGACGTCGGGGTGTTATGAGGCGTAGATACCTTCTTCTTCTTCTTCTTCTTCTTCTTCTTCTTGACGACGACAACGACGGCGGCGACGAAGAAGAAGAAGAAGAAGAAGAAGAAGAAGAAGAAGAAGAAGAAGAAGAAGAAGAAGAAGAAGAAGAAGATCTTCCTCGTCTTCGTCGTCTTCTTCTTCTTTTGCTTCTTTTTTTTCTTTATCTTTTTCCAAAATGCGCAAAGTTTAAAATTCAATGAACTTTTTCTTGAAACCGGCGAACTCTTTTTTAGATTTTTTATTTTTTTTTCAAATTTAAGCCCTGTTCGGAACTTCCCCGCTCCGCAGAGTTGGGGAGTTGGGTTTTGGCAGCTCCATCAAATTCAGGTAAAGTATGGTCCGCTCCCAGAGCTGAGAGAAACCGAACGCAGCCTTAATGAACCATTCAAATTTGTTGAACTTTTTACAATTTCTATCATTTTTTTTAAATAGATGAACTTTTTATAAAAGCCTTTTCAATTTTAATTAAAGCTTTTAAAATCGATGAACTTTTTTCAGATTTGATGACCTTTTTCAGATTTGATGAACTGTTTTTAGAATCGATGTTTTTTTTAAATTTGATGAACTTTTTTAGATTTGATGATTTTTTTTCAGAATCGACGAACTTTGTTTCACAATCGATGATCTTTTTTCAAATTCGATGAACATTTTTTCAAATTCGATGAAAGTTTTTCAAATTTGATGTTTTTTAAATTCATAGATTTTTTTATATTTGATGAACTTTTCACAGAATCGGTACACTTTTTTCTAATCCGATGAACTTTTTTTAAAAACATGGATGCACTTTTTCCAAATTTGATGAACTTTTTGAAATCAATGAACCTTTCTTTCAAATTCAATGAAATTTTTTAATTCACCTAAGTTTTTTTAGACATCAATGACCTGTTTTTTAAAATTCGTAAACATCTTTCAAAGTTTGATGAACTATTTTTCATCTAAAAAATTGACTTTTCAAAATTGTTTTCAAATAATTCACAAATTTAATAAATAGTGCGAATTCATTAGTTCTTAAATATTTCGCGTTCGTTAGAGTCATAGGTGTTTAGCATTTGTAGTGGTTAGCAAAACAGTTCTTCTCTTGTACTCGCAAGACGTGAGTTCGAGTCCCTATACCTGCAATTTTTCACGTGGCTTTTTCACGAGACATTTATCGTTCTACTACGCGTGGTGGGTCGGCCCATGCGGTGTGGCGCATGGGCACCAGCTACCTGTACGGGCGCTTAAGGTGCCGAACAGGAGCCCAACACAACTTGTTCTTCGACTTTTGTTTGGTGGGTCGGCCCATGCGGCGCGGCGCGTGGGCACCAGCTACCTGTTCGGGCGCTTAAGGCGCCGGACAGGAGCTCCCCACAACAAGCACATGTTTTTCTTCTACTTTTGTTCTATTTAATTTCTTTTATTTATATATATCTAAAATGAAAAGAAATTCCCCCCTTTTCTTTTCTGGGATATTTTTACTTGCTATGCTCGTGCGAGTGGGCCGGCCCAATACGTTGTGGGGGGAGGAGAAACCTTCAGCGAGAGCTGCTATTGTCTCACTTAATGCGAGAGATAGCTCTCGCGGAGATTTCCCCACTCACAGCAAGCACATGTCTTTTCATCTACTTTTTAATTTTTTATCTATTTAATTTTATTTACATATCCAAAAGAGAAGAAATTTATTTAAATTTTACAAATGTTCCCCACACTCTCCAAGAAATATTAATGCAATGTTAAAAAATTATTGTGCAAATTTTGAAAACTGTTTGTAGGAACAAAATAATCCTTCAATTGTACCTTTTACAAAAATGTATGTGACATTTTAACAAACTTCATGTATTTCAAAAATATGTACATGACATTCTTGAGAAAAATTATGGAAAGTAGGAAATGGTTTGCATAGTACATATTTTTTTCATACGTTCAAGGAAATGTATGTGGCCCTTTAAAGTAATATTCTAGTGTTTCAAAAAAATGTTCGCGGCATTTCAAGAGAATGTTTATACAATAGAGAAAATTTTCATGTAGTTTAACAAAAAAGATCGTGGTATTGTTTTAATAAAATCAATATATATTTGAAAAATATTTTAACATGTATCTAAAAATGTTTGAAACATGTATTTTAAAAGTATACATCATGTATTTGAAAAATGTTCATCATGTATAGAAAAATGTCCACGTGTATATGGAAAATGTACTATGTGTTTTGAAAAAAATGGACATATGTTGAACAAAAGAAAATGAATTAAAAAAAACAAAGAAATCTTATGAAGAAATGCCTAAAAACAGGAAAAATGACAAAAATGCGTAAACCGGTGAATAAACATACAAAATGAAAATTAAAGGAAAATAAAAAAACCGATGAAGAAATGCAAAACAAAGAAAACCAAAGAAGGAAACCTAAAATCGAAGGTGTACATCCGTACTGGCTGGCCCATTGGCTGCCCTTTGTAGGCGAGCGAAAGTTACATGCCACTGTAGGCGTTTGTAAAAGGCCGCTACTGGGCTGGGCGCCTCGGCCTCAGCTCTCTCGTCTACTACTAGGATAGAAGTTTTTTTTTCTGAAAGAGCTACTACCGCTGTCCTTGTTTATTGGTCTTCTTTGTATTTTGTGTCAATTTTTATCATAGATTTGACTAGCAAAATGTTAATACATGTCATAAAAAATATGTTGTTAAATCGTATTTGAATGTACTTTCCAATGATATTATTTTTGGTACTTATAACATACATTTTGTTAGTTATATTCATTATCAAAATATGACATAGGATACGAGGAGTACTAGAATCTCTCCTCTCTCCTGCTTAAAAAGAACGTAAGGTTCTATCGTCCACCTCGTCCAATGCCTCCCCTTCCTTCTCGTCTTTTATTAACTTATCAAGTAAAATTTTGTTTTCTTTGCCAACCAATACGTTCTTACTGAATAAGTGATTACCAAATAAATTTCTAAAATTTATTTTGGTAGATAAATCACAGGCATGATTTGATAAACAATTATTTAAATAATCATGCTAACATGGAATATAATTATGGGCTATGGACTAACATACTATAGAATATTTACACCCATTGCAACCCATGGGCAAAGTTATTCTAAAAAAATATATATACTCCAACAATGTAACGTAGATTTATTTATGATTTGTGAGCTAATCTCCCAATACCGCAGATTCCGCAAAAAGCAAAGCTCTCCATACAGATGCACAGGCCTACAGTAACAGCAGCTATAGCCAGCAGCCAAAACACGTACTCCTACTAGTACTAGTACCAGTGGAGATTGGATAATGCACATGTCTCGAGGCCGGTGTATCTTGTTTGCATGCAGAGAGGCACACATACCATACGTCCTGACAATCAATAGAAAACAACAACGGAACTAAACAAGGCATCTCGATCTTAGGCCAGATTGTCTAATCTATCTATCTCAATATCGATATGGTGCACCCAGTTGTGTCACATGCACGCACGGGACATGCGACATGCGCGCGTGGGCTCAAGTTATTCGTAGCAACGCGGAAGCATACAAGGGTAACGGGTGTGCAGAAGCAACAGACAAGTGCACACTGGCCTCGTTAGTCGATCGATCGCTACAGATATACGGAGTACATGCATGCATGCATGCATGTGTCCGTGTCCAACACGTTTTAGGAAATAGAAACCCTAGCTAGATCAAACAGAGACAGCGATCGAGGTGCATGGCTGGATATGGGCAGGCAATAATATGGTCATGATGAATGAATTTATACATGCAAGGTCTGAACTCTGAAGTGCCGCCCTCTGCCATAATGTTCCAAAAAATACACTTCCTTGTTTGTTTGTTTCTTCACTCTCCCTTTCTTTGTCGATGTGTGTCACAGCTTGAACAGTGACCTCGTGGCGCACTATGGTTGTTTCCATGCATGCATGCATGCACGCCGGGCTTGACATATTTGTATTTTGTCGGGAATAGCTAGGCGATCACAAGATATATAGCGCGTTCAGATATACTCCCTCCGTCCGAAAATACTTGTCCTCGATAGTATTTTCGGACGGAGGGAGTACGTCGGCACATGTGTAGG